>NC_052357.1:45098449-45197302 GCF_009727055.1 Benincasa hispida | reverse complement strand
ATGCATGCTCACTTAGGTTTAATTCATGATTTTAAAATGTTTAAAACTTGGATTACATAGACCTAAGATCATGGTTCTAATATGATTAGCAACCCTAAGGCTTTAATCTTTTAATCAGTTTAATAGGATTAAATTGGCTAATAAAAGGTTAAAGTATAGCAAATCTATCTATAAGGGACCTTTTGTCTAATGCGGGTTCTGTCTAGGCTGGGGTATTTAAGTTGACGAAAACGTAACATCCTTACCTGGGAACTTACCTGAAAAGGTGAATTAGATAGATTTGATGCATGCTTGCAAGTTAAGGACAGTCCATTAAAGTGTTTAAATGTGATTACTTGAACTTGTTTATATTTCATAAACAAATGTTGTTTATGAGCAGACTTTAAAAAGAAGATTTAGACTAAAATCAGTAGCCAAATTGTCTAGGTTAATGAATCCCTAGGTAGAACATTCAATGGGAGGTACTTGGGGCATAAGATGCTTCACTTAAACCTTTCACTTCTCTCCTAAAGTCCACACCATGAGATCTATCCTCGGCCTCGCGGAACCTTTGGCATATCCCCCCAACGGATGGTGTTTGGGTAGGTCAATATCAAGGTGGATGGAGAGAATGTTCATAGTAAGTGGGAGCAGGAAGTGCAATAGCATATCTCTCGGTCTCCCTTGTTAGGTTGAATAAAGTTTCTGTACATCGCCTCGAGGCACCCTGGGAGTATCCCCCTAAAGGATGGCAGTTTAACGCATTTCTTTATTTGATCTCTTATAAGAGGATAAGGTAACTTAATCTCTTATCCTAATCTGTCTTTTTCCTACGGTAAGCGCATTAGGGCAGGACTCTGGCACCGAAAACGAGGGGTTACACTTACACGGAATAGTTAAAGGTTAACGATTCTGGACCGAAAAATGGTGGCCGTTAGGTTCAGTTTCAAGAGTTGGTATTGCCTAATGGTTGAGAATGTCTCATCCCAGTGAAGAGGCAACTGATCACCCCATCAGTGGCATTTGTCCTTATTCACTGGGACATCATTGCAAAATAGAAGTCTATAACTTATGGTACTTGAAACTGTTTTGCAAAAAAAATTGGTTTAAAAGTGGTTTAGAAAAATCTAATCAAGATTTGTTCGTATTTTCAACAACTTTTGTCAAATGGCTACAACCACCTTATCGTTGTTAAGCGTCGAAAAATTAACTGGCGACAATTTTTCAACATGGAAACACATGATCATGACGACCTTAATCATCGAGGATCTCATGTTCGCTCTCATGGATGCTTGTCCTCTTATTCCAGCTCCAAATTCCGCTCGAAATGTTCAAGAGGCATGTGAGCGATGGACAAGGGCGAATGAGAAGGCCCAAGCCTATATCTTGGTAAGTTTTTCTGACGTCTTTGCCAAGAAGCATGAGCCTATGGTCTCAGCCCGTGGGATCATGGAGTCCCTGCGGGGGATGTTTGGACAACCGTCTAAATAGCTTATACATGAGGCTTTTAAATACATATTCAACTCCAAAATGCAAGAAGGCACCTCTGTTCGTGAACATATGCTAAACATGATGGTCCACTTCAATGTGGCGGAGTTGAATGGGTCTACCATCAATGAGGGCAGCCAGGTTAGCATAATCCTACATTCTTTACCAGAGAGCTTCCTGTACTTTGTTAGCAATGTGATTCTTAACAAAATGAAATATAACCTTACAACTCTCCTCAACGAGTTGCAGACATACCAATCTTTACTAAAAAGTAAGAAGAGGCAGAAGGGTGAGGCAAATGTTGCTTCATCCTCAAGGATGTTCCATAGAGGTTTGACCTTAGGAATGAAGTATGCATCTTCTATTTCTAACTCTGCAAAGGGGAACAAGAAGAAGGGTGGTAAGGAAAAAGGGAAGGCACCTGCTAACCCACTGCCTGTCGCCCCGAGGAGGCGTCCATCAGTTGCTAAGGGAAAGTATTTCCATTACAACCAAGATGGACATTGGAAGAGGAACTATCCTCAGTATCTGAAGGAGAAGAAAGCAGTCAAGGCGGATAAAGGTAAATGTGATTTACTTGTGCTCGAAACTTGTTTAGTGGAGAATGATGATTCTGCCTGGATAATTGATTCAGGCGCCACTAACCATGTTTGTTCTTCTTTTAAGGAGATTAGATCTTGGTGACAGCTGGAGGCTGGTGAGATGACGATGCGAGTAGGCATCGGGCACGTCGTCTCAGCTGTGGCAGTGGGAGGTCTCCAGTTAACTTTACAAAATAGGTTTCTAATTTTAAATGATGTAAATATTATTACTGAACTTAAAAGGAGCCTTATTTCTATAAAGTGTTTATTGCAATGTAAATACACTGTTTCTTTTAATTTGAGTAAAGCGTTTATTCATAAAGATGGTGTCTTTATTTGCACAATAAATCTAGAATCGAATTTATATATGCTAAGGCCGTTAGCCATTAATTCCCTCCATAATACTGAAATGTTTAGAACTATTGTAACTCAATCAAAACGTCAACGAATTTCTCCAAAAGAAAATGTCCAAATTTGACATCTACATTTAGGGCACATCAATCTCAATAGAATTGAGAGATTGGTGAAGAATGGACTTCTAAGTGAGTTAGAAGAAAATTCTTTGCCAGTGTGCAAATCTTGCTTTGAGGGTAAGATGACTAAACGACCAAAGGTTCTAGAGCCAAAGAGCCTCTTAAGTTAGTACATTCTGACCTTTGTGGTCTTATGAATGTGCGAGCCCTAGGTGGCTATGAGTATTTTATCAGTTTTACTGATGATTACTCCAGGTACGGGTATGTTTATCTTTTGCAACGGAAGTTTGAATCCTTTGAAAAGTTCAAAGAGTTCAAGGTTGAAGTTGAAAACGCATTAGATAGACGGATTAAAACCCTTCGATCAGATCAAGGTGGAGAGCTTTTGGACTCCGCATTCTAGAACTATTTGATAGAACATGGAATCTTTTCCCAACTCTCAGCACTGGGTACACCTCAGCAGAATGGTGTAGCAGAGAGGAGAAATAGGACCTTGTTAGACATGGTTCGTTCGATGATGAGTACGCTTCTTTACTGAACTCGTTTTGGGGTTTCGCAGTGGAGACTACGGTGTACATACTCAACTGTGTTCCCTCCAAGAGTGTTGCAAGAACACCTCTGGAGTTGTGGAACGGGCGTAAAGCTAGTTTACATCATTTCCGCATTTGGGGTTACCCTGCACATGTGCTTGAGGCTAATCCCAAGAAGTTGGAACCACGGTTGAGGTTATGCCTCTTTGTAGGTTACCTCAAAAGTACAGGAGGGGGTTATTTTTATGATGCAATGGAAAATAGGGTGTTTGTTTCAACAAACACTACTTTCCTGGAGAAGGATCATATAAAGAAGCACAGTCCACGAAGCAAAGTCGTGTTGCATGAGTTTTCCAATGAAACTACTGAAACTTCAACAAGAGTTATTGAAGAGCCTGCTACATCAACAAGAATTGTTGATGGGAGTTCATCAAGTAGGTTGGTTCCACCTCAAGAGATGAGGGAACCTCGATGTAGTGGAAGGGTTGGGAACCCACCCGTTCACTATCTAGGTTTCATAGAAATTCTTGCTATGGTAGCAGATGGCGACGTTGAGGATCTATTTTCTTATAAGAAGGCAATGGAGGATGTTGACTGGGATGAATGGGTCAAGGCCATGGATCTCGAGATGGAGTCGATGTACTTCAACTTAGTATGGGATCTTGTAGATCAGCCTGATGGGGTTCGCCTTATAGGTTGTAAATGGATCTACAAGCGCAAACGGGGTGCTGATGGGAAGGTACAAACCTTCAAGGCTCGACTTGTGGCAAAGGGTTATACCTAGGTTGAGGGAATCGACTATGAGGAGATTTTCTCGCCTGTTGCCATGTTAAAGTTGATCTGCATCCTCCTATCTATTGTAACTTATTATAATTATGAGATCTGGCAATTGGACATCAAGACGGCCTTTCTGAATGGAAATCTTGAGAAGACCATTTATATGGTACAGCCCGAGGGATTCATAGCCCAAGGTCAAGAGCAAAAGGTTTGCAAACTGAATCGGTCCATTTATAGATTGAAATAGGCGTCTCGATCTTGGAACATTCGATTCGATGCTGCAATCAAGTCGTATGGCTTTGACCAGAACGTTGATGAACCTTGTGTCTACAAGAAGATCATCAACGCTTCAATAGTCTTCTTAGTGTTGTATGTAGACGATATCCTACTCATTGAGAATGATGTAGGTCTACTAACTGCAGTTAAAAACTGGCTAGCGACCCAATTCCAAATGAAAGATTTGGGAGAGGCTCAGTTTGTTCTAGGTATACAGATCTTTCGAGATCACAAGAACAAAGTGCTAGCACTGTCTTAGGCATCGTACATTGATAAGATGTTGCTCAAGTACTTGATGCAGGACTCCAAGAGGGGCCTATTGCCATTCAGACATGGAGTCACTTTGTCTAAGGAAATGTGTCCTAAGATGCCTCAAGAGGTTGAGGAGATGAGACGGGTTCCATATGCGTCTGCCGTTAGCAGTTTGATGTACGTGATGCTCTATACGCATCCAGACATCTGCTATGTTGTGGGTATAGCTAGTAGGTATCAGTCTAACCCAGACCAGGGACTACATCCTCAAGTATCTTCGGAGAGCAAGGAACTACATGCTCATGTATGGTTCGAGGGATTTGATCCTTATAGGATACACGGATTCTGACTTTCAGACTGATAAAGACTCTCGTAATTCCACATCAGGGTCAGTCTTTACTCTTAACGAAGGAGCTGTAGTGTGGCGAAGCACTAAGCAGGGGTGCATCACCGACTCCACTATGGAGGCGGAGTACGTAGCGGCTTACGAAGCTACTAAGGAGGTCGTCTGGCTCAAGAAGTTCTTGATAGACCTGAAAGTTTTTCCAGATATGTCTAGGCCTATTACCCTCTATTGTGATAATAGTGAGTCAATGGCGAACTCCAAGGAGCCAAGGAGTCACTGGCGCGGAAAACACATAGACTGAAAATATCATCTGATTCGCGAGATAGTGCATCGAAAGGACGTGATCGTCAGGTAGATTGTTTCAAAGAGCAATGTTGCTGACCCGTTTACGAAGGCTCTCACGGCTACAGTGTTTGAGGGTCACCTACGGAGCATTGGTCTATAGGATCACCCGCGGCTGAACTAGGGCAAGTGGGAGATTTTATTGTACTGGGATTTTATGCCCTGGTTTATTGTTTTGTACTAAATTTTTTGTACACCCCACTTCGCTTTAGGACAAGTGAGAGATTATTAGGTTTGATGCTCTAAAGTCTCGTGTCCTGTAGTTTGTAAATAGTAGATACGAACACCTGTGATTGTTAATATATGATATTTACTTCACATCTTGTTGTTTTGCTAGTTTTTTTGTTTTATTTGCTTTACCACAAACCAAAAAACATAAAATCCCTGGTTATCTGTATATGACTGAAGCATGTATGTGGTGACATACAAGTGGATCATGTCTTGAGTGATAACCAAGATGGTCTATAGTAAATGGATAAAGGAGGGAAACCTTATCCTGGTAACGCTATGGACGCGACCCACTTTGTGGAATGGTCACAACTGTTATGACTTGTCACAGATGGTCTGGTCCTGATCATTCGTGTTGGGGACATGCGAGCGGGGGCGTCCTATACAAAGAGTTTGTATAAGACCTGACCACGAGATGTTAACGTCTCGTTATATAACACCATTCATGACAGAGACTTCACTTCACTAGGATGACCATAGGTAACATGACCTCAATCCTGAGTGAGTTGGGAATTCCTGCCATTGAGGGTGGTCCTTTGATTTGTATGGGTGCGAGTGGCCAGGTCGCCGATTCAAACCTACCATTTTGGGGATTCGTCTGATTTGGGAGCTGAGAACTCAGCTACACAAGATGAAATTCACTCATTCCCTAAGACAGGGGTAAGTAGATAGATGGCTCCCTTAAGGGCTGATTCCAGGGCTTGAACGATGTGGCGCCACACACCTTCTCTTGGCCTGAGAGGTGTTCACACATAGTTGGACTAAGTTGTATTGTTCCTGTCTCTTATACACATCTAGATGTGTATAAGAGACAGGTCGAGAACCAGTGTTTGGGTTAATTGAAAATGTTCAAATTGACAAGAGAAAGTTCAATTATATATGATATAATTAGACTGGTTAATTATATATGATATAGTTGGCTAAATGTATGAGATACATTATTTTGGAGGAAATTAGATATAAATATGATTTATATCAAGTAGAGGAGAAAATACTATAGTAGATATATGATATCAAACTATAGGATATAAATATAATATGATTATATTTATTAATTAAATTAATTGATTAATTATTTAATAATTAAGCGATTAATCCACGTTTGGACGTGGGTAGTTGGGGCTACGAAGGTTATGGTAACCGGAGGATTAAAACAATGAAAATGGTTTTCATTTGATTAAATCGTGCATTCGTATTCGCCTGCATCCAAAAAGAATCTGTGAAAGCGATCGCGAGAGCCTATACGATAGAAGCTCGTCCGTCTAAACGATCGTTTACTTCACGTGTTCTCTAAACGATCATATACATCTTTTCTTAACGATCGTTCATCTCCCACTTGCTTATCATCTACATGACGTTTTCTTCTCCATCCTCTACCAAACTCACCAGAGTCCACTCTTTGGGTTTTTTTTTACATCGAGGATACCCGGGTTTCTTTTGTGGTAGTGTTGTCCCTGCTGCATTGTTCGTGTACGCTCAGATCGTGTTGTTGCAGTCGACATACTTGTCGGGTGCTGGTAGATCGGTGGGAGGTTTTCTGCTGCTGAGGGTTCAGACATACGAAGAGAGTCTTCATCTGGTATGAACCTTTTCCTTGTGTTTTATTGTATTCAGATCATGCCGATAATGAGTTTTAGATGCATAACTGTATGTATGGAATGTATGTCGTTTGTGTTTCAGTCATTATAAAATCGGAGCGGTCTAAACTCGCTCATGGAACTCTCGGTATGAGATCCTTCAGTTTGGCCATAGTTGGACTATGACTTATTGTTCATTAGAGGGATCTGTGGTACTTCATGAGTTAGATGTAACTACATGGAGCAAAATAGTAATTTTGGCCCAGCTGTACTTACGAGCAATTTATGAAGGATCATTGCACTGTTGATGGGTTATATCCAATGGACACAGAAATATATCTGTAGTACGAAGAGTGCAGCTATCGGTCTTTAGTGGAGTGACCGGAAGTTAATAGATGTTGAGTAATTTAATTAAGAGAGTTTAATTAATTATCCAAATACCATTGGAGCTTCAATCTATAGGTCCATAAGATCCCTCTCTAGCTCAACTGGGATTATTGAGAATTAATTTTAATTAATTTGAATATTTCAAATTAATTGAGGGAGTTAATTATATATGATATAATTAATTTAAATTAATCATATGTGATATAATTAATATAATGTATTTGATACATTATATAAAGTTTATTATGGGAGGAAATACATATTTAAACATGATTCAAATACTAATTATATGGATTAGATTCATATAATTAAATTTAATATAAATTTGATTTATATTAAATGCTATTAATGATTGAGAGAATTCAAACTATAGGTTATATTGTATTTGATACAATATTAAAACTATAAGTTATGTATTATATTTGATATAACATATAGTTTAATATATACTGTATGATAAGTTGGTTATTATATATATATAATTTTTATTTGAATTAAGGAGGGAATTATAACTCCTTTCTCCTATTTTCTCTGGTCATCAACCATGTTAGTGGGGAGTTTTTTTTTTTTTTTTTTTTTTTTACAGTTTTTCTTCATCTTCTTCATAGAAGATCACAGAAGGTATGCGAGTGAAGAAAAATCTCTCCCAAAGTATTTTCTCCAAAAAATTCTCCTCTCATAAAATTCTTCCCCCCCTCCCAAAATTAATAGAGCCCACAACTCCTATTATTCTTACCCCATTCTAAGGAGGATACAGAGGATTACCTCTTGGTAGTATCCAAATTGGATTGTTTTTGCTGCAAATTTTTTATGTTCGTTTTTTAAGAGTTCGTGACCAATAGGAGAGGAATTCATGAAAATCTTGTCTTCAAGGGTAAGTGTAAATACAAACCTTGATCTCTCTTGTGTTTGTTTTTCAAGCATGCTGTAAATTTTGTTGGAATGCATAATTTAGTTCTCTGTAATTTTCATTCACCTTGAAATTTGAAATTGGGACCAATGCCGCTTCCACATCGAACCTCATCATCCTTCACTTCTCTGGTGAACATGAACAAGAGATCTTTTCCACTTCTCTCGAACTCCGCAACACGACAACTCAAGGACAACAATAATGGCTCAAAAATCGAACACCCACCATAAGAATTACCTAGTTATTCTCAAGATGAGAATCAAAGAGATTTCGGTGAACTTCCTTGGTTAATTTTAGTGAAAAGGGAGATGAGTATTCTTGAGAGTAAAATGCAGAGGAAGAAGATGAAGAAATTGGAGAGAACTTTTCTACCCAATTGAATATCACGTATTTTTTCACTTCATCAAACCTCTGCCACTTTGCACCATATGAGAGATAAGAGTGAAGGTGTCACACCCCGCACCAGATTACCTTTCTAACCTGGACGAAATGGTGACTGTAACAGTTACCAACCTTTTTACTGGCACTTACTGCCTATCTTACCCGTTAAATAATACTCAAACCCTGAATACATACATATTAACTCAGAACTTAACACATTTACATCACAGGGATTCGCAGCATTGTTTACACATGGATAATACAACCTAGTGAGCCCCATCAAGAGTACTAGTCACTAGACAGACACGTGTACTAACTAATACAGGTCTTCAATTACGCTTCCTTCAACTTGTTTCTTTGAGTGGCATAGCAGCAGCAAAATAGTCCTTTGGGAACTGACCGCTAGCTGAAAAGGAAAAACATTCGAAAATGTGAGCTAGAAGCCCAGTGAGTGACTTAATACAAATATAAATCTCATGCTTAAAATCGAAAGGTTGAGAACATAATACTAAAACTAGAGTATACCAAGCAAATGTGTACATAAAACCTTTAAAACCACCTTAACATCATTATTCCTCAGTTGAGAACGAGCATGCATCGCTCTAACTTCCAACGTTTGTTATCGGCTAAGAGACCCATACCTCGACCTCTTAATCAGACCTGTCTACGGGCTCATGGAGTTTTCTATGTACCATCAACACCTTAGGTACATTTACTCAGATTCCTTCCTTACCTTTGGTATCCGGCTCACTCAAGCCATCAAGTTCTCGAAAAGCATTTAAAGAATAGTTCTTAAATATAGCATAGGAAACTCTTTAGGATACGTTCCCTACCTTCAGTACCCTTTTCAGTATATCTAGGAATACTAACGCATGTACTTTGACAATCTTAGGTATTTAAACCATAGTACATCAAACTTCATATGACCTTAGCTTTAACCCTAACGCATGCTTCATACTTTGCAAAATAAGTTGGCTTAAATCATGTTGAACTAGCTTGTAAAACTATTAGCATGTGTTAGATATGGAAAACATACTTGGAAAAACTCATACATTAGTGACATCATGCGTGGATAAACATTCATAAGCATTAGCAATTCCAAACTATCCTTCTAGCCTAGAAGAAGATATGAATACCTTTATCCTTAGTTGAGAGTGAACTATCAGATCTAACTCTCAATGCCAACCTTAGTCGGGGAGAACCCTTTTGCTCAATCCATCGATGGCGTATTACCTACGTGCATGTGGTTATAACTGAGTACTGTCATACCTTAGGTACTTGACTAGGATACCTTCTCATTGTCCTTCAGTATCTTTAGGACACCTTCTCATTTTCCTTCAGTATCCTTAGGATACCTTCTCATTGTCCTTCAGGATCCGTCATATAACTAGTCATAAACATTTAGTTGAAAGCATACCTTCTCATTGTCCTTCAGTATCCATCATATAACTAGTCATAAACATTTAGTTAAAAGGATACCTTCTCATTATCCTTCAGTATCCATCATATAACTAGTCATAAACATTTAGTTGAACACTAAAGCTTAGTGCTCAAATCATCATACTAGTTCATCATAAAAATGGAGTTATTTAAACATAGTGAAAGTATTTGGACAAGATAACATATCTAAATCATGTCAATTCCATGGAAAACATCCTTTACTTAGCATGAGAGACAGTTTCACAAATATGTTGCTTGGCACCTCATTTAAACACTTAGCATGAGAAATATTTTCAAAGAAATCATAGTTTCTAAATCATTAAAACAGTAAGTCATCATATAGTCACTCACAGCTCGTTGGCCTCTTAACAATTATATGCCTCTCCTAGCTACTCTTGGCCTGAAAGGACATAATTCTCGGTTAAACTACTTAGAATTCTTAGTAAAATACCTCAATTAATTCATTTATTAAAGAGACTTTCATCAACAAAGACAGCTTTATTGGCGAGATACCCATGAGCGAAGTCAGCGATATCAGCGAGATCCTCTAAAGCGAGATCAACGATACCAACGATACTCACTTTACCAGCGATACCACCGATACTCAGCCCAATTTCTAGCGAGATTCCCTTCTAGAGCGAGATCCTTATCACAAAATTAGTGAGATTTTCTTCATTAGCAAGATCCTCATCACCAAAATCTCGCTATAATCTCCACGATGAGCTGTTTGCTTGTTCCTCCCAAGCAGCTGTCTGCTTATGCACATATTCTCTGTTACAACTTTAAGAATTCATAACTCAAACTTCAGACCTCTTTTGAAGAAACTTCCTTCTACAAACATGTTTAGAATTGAGTTAGAAACATTACCTTAAAATTTAAGCTCAAAATTCCTCACCGTTTAATTTGTAGATTTAAAACTTCATCGTTGGCCCCAATTCAAGCAGTTGCCTACTTGTTCAACAATTTCCAGTTCAAACTTCAAAATTATATAACTCGATTTTCAGGCCTTAACTTAAAAAGTTCCATTCTACAAAGTTATTCATACTGAGTTAACAATATTAAATTTTTAACTCAAAACGCTTTGTAATTCGTCCTGGAGCTTTAATTCTTCACTGATGGCCTAAATTCACCCGAGAACCGAACCCTTCATCTTTATTTTTCCCCTTCGCTTTATTCCGGCGAGTTTTCCTTCCAGCAACCCAGCCACAGAAAATAGACACACAGAGCTTTCGAATGCTACTGAAATTACACAAATAGCCTAAGTAGTTTATCCAAACCGACCCAATGAATTCGACCTTCTTGCTTATACTACCGCCCAAAATCCAGCATGAACCCTCCTTGTGCCATCTGGCCCACTATTGGTGATGAAAGCTAGGATTTAGCAAAACTCCTTTTTCTAACTTCACTCACAATATTACTTCAGCACTACACCTTATTAGATGCCATGGTCTCATTCATATGCTTATTATGCATTCCATCATCAAGCATGACCTTCCTTAGCCTTGCCGAGTTTTGTCCTACTTTTACACTTAGCTACCCAAGAGCCTATTTCTTCTTGCTTCCTTCTTCTATCCTTCCTAAGGCATGGCTTCATTTAGCTCATTAGAAGACATCACATTACTTACTCTTACTTGAAGTAATTAGGATTGGGTTTTACAGAAGGAGTTAATAACTCCCTCCACCATTTAATTTAATAACTTCCAAAGAGTTAATAATTTTGAATTCAAAAATTCAAATTATAATTATATTAACTAATTTAATATAATTAAATCTAAACTATATATTATATCCCATATAATATATAACGTATAGTTTATATTAGGTCACATATAATATAACCTATAGTTTATGTTATCTCATATAACCTATAATTTTAGTATGAATCAAATTCACATTAATTTTAACTTATAGTTTTTATATGAGTTGCACTCATATAATTAATATTTGAATCATATTCAAATATTAATTTCTTCCATTAAACTTTATATTATAATGTAGCAACATACATTATATTAATTGTATCTCATACAATTAATTCTCTTTAATTAATTTGAACTATTCAAATTCATCCAAAATTAATTTGATTCTCATTAATCCTTATTAAGCTAACAAGGGATCTTATGGATCTGCATATTGAAGTTCCAATGATACGAGATTAATTAATTAAACTCTTTAATTGAATTAATCCTCATTCATTAACTGTTAGTCACCCCACTAAAGATCGACAGCTGCACTCTTCACACTATAGATATATTTTTGTGTCCATTGTCAATAGTTCATTGACCCTTCACAAATTGTTCGTACGTACAGTTAGATCAAAATTACCGTTTTACCCTTGTAGTTACATCTAACTTCTTAAGTATCATTGATCCCTTTAATGAACAATTAGTCATAGTCCAACTATAACTTAACCCCTTTTGGGCCAGGAGAGAGTGAGGACTCAGAATCAACTCTTAATGGAGCAATTTATCTACTTACCCTAACAACGGGAATGAGTGAATTTCTTCTCGTGTACTTGTGTTTCCAGCCCCCCAATTAGATAAATCCCAAAAATGGTAAACATATTGAGTGGGCGAATCTAGCCACTTTCACCCATGTAGATCAAAGGACCATCCTCATAGGTAGTAGTTCACAAATCACTCAGGATTAAAGTCATATCACCTATTGTCATCCTGAGGAAATATAAGTCTCTTCTACTAACGACGTTATAAAGAGAGACTAATCATCTCGTGGTTCGGTCTTATATAAACTTTTTCTATAGGATACCCTGCTCACATGCCTCCACATAAATTATCAAAATCAGATTATTTGTAACACTTTACAACAATTGTAACAATTATAAAACATGTCGTATCCGTAGTGTCACTAGGATAAGGTACCCAATCTTATCCATTTATTATAGATTGTTCAGGTTATTACTTAAACATGATTCACCTGTATGTCATCACATACATGTTTAAGCAACATCGATTAACTTTGGATCTTAGTTTATTGGTTTTGGGTTAATGCAACTAAATGTCAAATAAAAACACTTATTTTATTATATAAATAATCTGTTTGTACAAATAAAGTTTACAAACTACAAGACCACGAGATTTAAGATATCAATTCCAATAGTGGGTTCACCAAAAATACTTTGAGCCAACCCGAATTAACCCGAACTAATTATTTATTTTAATTTCACTTAATTTCATGATTTTTTTATATAATTTATTATCCACCAATAATTTAAAATAGTTTTTTTTAACACTATGAAAATAAATTTTTCATAATATAGTTAAAATTAATTTGCTAATCTTATCTCAATGTGTAAAGATAATTAACAAAATTATTTTACATATTAACATGTTACTTCTTTTTTTTTTTAAAAAAAAAAAACAAATTAACTAATGATCCAAGTAACCTGAACCAACTCAACCCAAATTTTTCAAGGTTGGGTTGGGTTGGGTTGGGTTCATTATATAATTAATGGGTTGTTTGGGTTGAAAAAATTTACAACCCATGTGATTGGGTTAGGTCTAAAAAGTATCTCAACCCAACCCAACCCATGAACACCCCTATCTTTCTAAGGTTGATTTTTTTTTTTTTTTTTTTTTGGTTAAAGAGACTCTATGTCTTATTGGCTCTATTAATATTTCCCATTTTTGTAAAGTCACTAGAGAGGAGAACAAAGTTATTCACAAGCATCTCTGACTTCCTCGTCTGGGATCTTTAGGGCTTGAAAGATATCTTTCCAGCTTATATGCTTCCTTTATTCTTGAAAAGGGGTGATACGGTCTTTCGTTAGTGCTGGTTTGGTTTTAGTCTCTTATTGAACTTCAGTTTTTTTGAAAAAACATATTATTTCAATTATTATATTTATATCAAAAGTTAATATATGATATATTATAAGATAATTATCTTAAAATTTATATTATTTAAATTGCTTATTATTTTGTTTCATCCGAATTGTTTGATGAATGTTTAAAAATGGATCACTGTTATAAACAAATTCAAAAGACCAAAATTTTGTCATAAAAGAGAGAAAAAAAAAATGATAGAATAGAAATTTTAAAATCAGTGTAAAAAAACTACCTCTTTACTCTTTGAGTTTCAAAAAAAGGAATTTTCAAAAATAGAAAAATAAAAGAAATTATTTGCACAAAATAGCAAAATTTTAATCTTTCTTTGATAGAGGCTGATAGGTAGAGATTGATAGAAAGTTTATTAGTATTTATCAGTATTTTTTTTTTTTTTTGTTAATTCGATAAATAGTTTGATATTTTTTTCTATTTGTGAAAATTTTTCTTTTCAAAAAGTAAATTTTTAGTTATCAAATTTTTAAAAATTTGGAGACTAAAAAGGTAAATATAATTTTTTTTTTCTATAATTTTCATTGGAGAAGATGGCATCAAAAGTTGTCGTCCACGTGATTTTGTAAGTATGAGTAAATTGATAAAGGACACGTAAACTCATTCATTTCTACCAAAAGAGAACAAAAGAAAGGCAACGTCTAAATTTTGGTTTTAGTTTTCATTTGGTCACTAAATTTCAAAATATTACAATTTTATCTTTGAAATTTGAATTTTATTTCAATTTGATCCCTAAATTTCTAGATTTACACTTTTACTCATTTCTTCACTAAATACTTACTATTTATCTTTAGTGTTAATGTCTTTTAATTGATTTAAAAGAATTATAATTAATTAAGTTTTAGTATTTTTCACAATTATTAAAACTAAACTTAAAATTTTACTTCATACTTATTCTAAATTAATTAATAAACATTAATGTCAGAAGATTGAAAGTGAATATTGAGTGAAAAAATAAATGTTAAAAGCATAAATCTTGAAATCTAAGAACAAAATTGAAACAAAATTTCAATTTAAAAATAAAATTATAGTATTTTGAAACTTAAAGATTAGATTCAAATCAAATTTAAAACTTGAGAATTAAAAGCATAATATTTTGAAAATTGAAATAAAAATTAGCTCAAAATCTAGGGACCAACCGATTATTCTTCATAAAAAGAAAAAAAAAAAAGAATTTAAGCAAATTATTAAAAATTAAATTTACCTAGCAAACAATTATTCCATAATTGCCTTTTACACTTCCCAAACCAAAATGCATTTTGAGTTGATTATTAATTTATTATATTGAGGTTGAGGGTCAAATTTAAGTTCCCAGGATGACGTAGAAAAGAAAGCATCCATTGACCAAAAATTCTCTAATTTTATAACACCAACTTAAAGGCGGGTTCATTTAATTTAATTTAGTATAATAGTGATAGCCAAATTACTTTAGGCCTTAGGTTCTATTTTTTATTAGGGCAGGGTTTCGACGAATCGATCTATTTGGTCTTTCAGTTTTTAAAATATATCTTTTTAATCTTTGACTTTTTAGATTAGACTCATTTAATCTCTCAATTTTCAAATTGTATCTTTTTAGTTATCGAACTTTAATAATAGATTTAAAAGGTTCTTGAACTATTTTTTATTTTCACTTTATATAATTATATGAAATTTTGAATTACAAAAGTATGTTTAAAAAATAATTTAGATAGATGAGTTAATCTTAAAAAATTTAATTTTAATTTAAAATAATAATAATAAATTAATGCAAATATTTTTTAAACCTATTTTTAAAAACTCCTAGACTACAAATGTATATTTTGAAAACTTAGGGACCAAATGAATCTATTCTTAAAAATACAGGAACTAAAAAGGTATATTTTGAAAGCTTAGAGACCAAACATACATATTTTTCAAAATTTTGGGACTAGAAAGGTAAGTTTTCCTTTTTATTATTATTATTATGATATTTAAAATAATAGAAAGTGTTTTTAGTTGATTAGAAACATCTCAAATTCTGGTGATATTCGACATTTATTGTTAAGTACTTAGACTAGGTTTGTCCCAAGTGGAACGTAATAAATTAATGTTAATCTGAAAAGTGAGTTCTATTTTATTATGTTTGGTGTTGCTTACTTTTGTTCCATATTCAAAATGAACTATGAGATCTATCTCTAAATATGTAATCAAAACATGTAATCTGATTGATAAACGAATGGTGCTCAATTTAAATGTATTTGAAAATTACGTTGGACTCAGTAGTTTTTATCGTTATTGTTATCGTTACCCTTACAGATATTGTTACCGTTACAGTAGAAAAATTATGGATCTGCCACTATTACTATTATCATTACCTTTATCAATTTACTCTAAATGGTAAAAATAAAGGTAACACGTTAAGAAGACAATACAAAATAAACACTACAAAGTAAACAGGTTCAATCGTAATTAGATACATTTACAAAATGCTGGAGTAAATGTGATCAAAAGCAATGAAATTATTAAAACTTATTACGATTGATTTATCAATAGAATCCTATTGCAATTATACCAATTTTGATTACGGATTGATAAGTGTTGCTATTAAAGAAAATACTTACATCTGTGATTATTGAAAAAAATATTTTTTTTCCTGATTTAGAAAAATATCACCATAGGAAATGATTCAAATTTCTTTCTTTCTTTTTTTTCTTTCTTTTTGGTGATTTGGCCGAAATTAATTGTTCATACAATCTAGAAATGATATTAGGTCATGTCTTAGGTCATGCTTTGATTGAATAATCATTTTCTTTTGTAGTCTTCAGTTTTAGACTTTAGCACAGAAGAAGATTACTCGGTGACCTTTCAATTTCAAGCGTGATAGGGTCAAGCCATAAGGAGGTGTTTGGTCCATGAATTTAAAATTAGGGGACTAGGTTTTTAGAACCGAACTCATGTTTGGACACTTGGAATAAAATTCTCAAGAATAAAAAGAAAAAAAAATCAAACATATAAGTTTGAAAGAGGGGTTTTTTTTTTTAATGAATGTCATGGGTTTCGAAACAAATTCTACTGCATCTCCCACCTCTTATCATTGATTGTCGGTGACCATCAACAATGAAGTTATGTCTTGGTTCGAGTGGAGATTGAATTTCTCTTCTACATGTCCATGAAGTTTGAAAGAGAGAGAGGAATGTATCGAACGAACTGCACTCCTTCGTATATGTCAGGAGTCCACTGTGTATTAAGAAGACCGTTCACTATTTCTTGAAGTTCGATCTCTCCCCCAGATAAACCATGTAGCCAAGAGAAACCATACACTAAAATAAACGAATTTGCCCCATCCATGAGTATATTCATGGTAGCTTCATCAGACAGTGCATCTATGTTGATATATTTGTGACCTTTCAATTTTAAGAGTGATAGGTTAGAACCATAAGAGATAGCAAAGAGATGCATTTATTTATATGCTAGTTTGGTAAGTCCTCTCAACCACATAGGTAGACCACCCCTACCTAAATTCTCAAACTAGAAATTTGATTCAAACTTGCCATCCAAAACTTGCACTGAACCCTAAAAGGAATATATGGATGATCTTATAGTATTATGATCCATTTTAAAACTAAGTTTGTAAATATTACCAACTTCTATAATTTGTTTAATTATCTACATTTTATGATTGTTTAAAAAAAAATCAAATCAAGTTATAAAAATTAAAAAATGAAAAATAATAACTTATTTTTATTCTTGAAATTTAGAAAATTATCAATTGATCGAAACAATACAGATCAAGTTGTCTATCAATCACTTCTCCAATAATACAGATCAAGTTGTCTATCAATCACTTCTCCAATAATCATCCAGGTTGGTTTTGAAGAACAGTAATTCCACCACTTATCTAAACTAAATAACTTAAACTAGTATAAGTAACTTCTCTAAAGTTATTCATCAAATCCCTTCCCCCACCCTTTCCCTTGAATGAACTGATAAAAACTACAATAGGATCAAAAGTTCATCCACTTGAATACACTGCAGAAACTATTATTTCACATGATATAGTAAAAGTACACATGAAACACAGGGTCCTAACAAAATACTAAATAGTACAGCCAAACTTCCAACCAAAGTATTATTCATAACACCACTTCAACTACACACACAAAGTTTCCACCATACACAGTTAAAAAGTACTAATTAAGCATCAAGGCCCTTACGTTTGTAGTTCCTATAGAACTAAACTAAGCATTCCTGCGTCCCCGGTCACCGAGAGTGGGCGGGAGGCCTTGTTTCTGGCTTCCACTTCCTTAAGACAAGCATCATCATGCTCCTCGGGCATGCGTGGGCTACCTTCAGCATTTTCAGCATCAACCGTATCGATAACTTCGAAGATGAGAGCACACACTTCTTGAAACCTCTCTTCTGATAGGGATACCTCAGCGAGGAGCCTCCATGCATTTTCCTCTGATGCCTCTTCATAATCCTTCTTCCTCTTCAACACCATGTGACCGCTTATCTCCCATACAGCTGGGTTCACTTGGGTGTCGAGCAGCTCTGCACTCACTTCCCCAAGTGCTTGTTTCTCAGCATAACACTGGTCATTATGATTAGCAAGGTCAGATTTATAACAAGAATTCAGGAAGTTAAGAGCAAATGTTGCTATCAGATAAACTCAGCTTGCCTGTGGGAGAAGAAAGATCCGTTGCCCACAATCAGCAATTAAGACATTGTAAGGAATGTTGTTTTCTTGAAGGCATACACAGGCATCAGACACCGAGTTGGATAGAGCTTGCAGAGTATTTCCGCCTTCGAAGACAAGCCCTTTGACAGGATATTTTAGTAGCTCAGAGATAATCACTCCATCTTTTAATGTGATTATTTTCTTCGTCGGAGCCTTCTCAATAGGGAAAGGGACCGCCAAGTAATATGCCTGATTTATTAATTAGTTGTTAGTTCACATGTTCCTATGTCACAACTTGCTTCATGAAGTACACATATCTTGAATCCAAAACGCACATTAGAAGGGTAGATACCTGAAAGTGAAGGTGATTGATGGTGGCAAATGCACCCAAGCTGTTGTACCCAAGTCTGAAGTATGTATTCCCAGCCTCCACTGCCATGTGAAGAGCAAGCAAGAAGCTTTCTCTATCAATCCTTTGTGGCAAGCATTCGAGAATACGTGGGATTAAGAGCACATGCCCATATTCAATAGGACTTACCTGTTGATGCACATATTAAAAATGATCTCATCACAAACATCCACAACAATTTAATCTACAAAACACAAAAAACAGGTACAAGTACACACATTAATGGCAACCATGCTTGGAGAATCTTCAACATCAATAGGGGCATTCGGAATAAACTGTGTATTCCCATTTTCATTTGCTTCAAAACGAAAGAGGACCTCTTCTTGTCCAACCTTGGTGAAGTTGAACTTGTTACCATCAAAGGGCTGGAGAACCTTATCAACTCGAAACTCGGTTGGCCTCTTCTTCAGATGACGCCCCTCGTTCAGCTGGGCAATGAAACCATACTTTCCAGGAATCACCTATACAAAAATTACCAAAGATATTGAGACTACATACATATTCAGTTAACAGATGACATTACTAAGCAAATTTTTTCACTAATTACTGTTAAATTCTAACCTTAGTTTCACAAGCAGTGACATCGTAGCGAAAAAGCCCCCGCTGCATCCGGTCCTCCCACTACAGCAATGGAAAATCCATTATAGACATTGAAAGATAAGCATAATTGATAACCAAAGCATGTCATCAAACTTACCTCCCCAAGAATCAGCGAGTCAAGAAAAGCAACAGGAGGAACACTGTCCTCATATTCGCAGCATAAGCCTTTTAAGCCAGTTATCTTGTTTAGCTTCTTGAAAGCATATAATGGAATCTTGGCTCCTAAAACAAAAAGAAATGAACCAGATTCTCACAACATGTATCATCAAAGGATAGAAAAGCTAAAAACATCATCAAACACTTTGTTCGATTAAGATCTCCAAACCTAACAAAACAACCAATACCCAATAAGAATGAAAGCATTTCAGACAAAAGAAAAAAAGAATCAAGAATTCAACAAAGAGAAGCAACCAAACACGTCACTAGCTAGGCATTTTAACAAATACCTTCAATGCAACACTTATTCAGACAGTTCCGGCCGCACCCTGCTTTGCGAGAGACATCCTCTGTCTCGTCCTTTTGATAATTAGAAACCACAGTAGGAACGCGCTTAATCCTCAACATATTGTCTGCTTCTAATTAAAATCAAACCCAACACCAAAATCTCCCACCCAAAACAAAGAAACGCGAAACAGAAACTTCCTGAAGTCAAAGTCTAAATCGTAGAGCTAAAAACAAACAGAGTCGTCGAAAAAGCTAATAGGAAGAAGAGGAGAAGGAAGAGAATCCACCGCCGGCAAGAAAAAGAAGATCAGAAGGACTACCCCCTTCGGACGGCAAAGCACCACGTCCGCCGTGCGGCGAAGGGTTTGTCGGAGTTATACAACCCTTCCGTCGTACAGCCCGGACATGAATGAACGGCCGGGAAACCACGTGTATAGCCGTGATGTCTACACCTTGACGAACCCGGGTTTTACCCCCTCAACTCGAGAGAATGGCTTGTGATATCAACGATCTTTCTCCTTCGAGAACTCAATTCCAACGCACCAGTTGTTCAAATTAAAACATGGGTAGTTGATTTTGAAACGAAATTTGAAGAACCCAGATGGGGAAACGGAATTTGCAGAACCCAGAAGGAGAAAGAGGAAGACGAAAGTGGTAAAAGTGGGGGATCGAAACTTGAAAGGGGCTGCACGAGAAGAGAAAAGTGGGGAAGATGCAATTATATAGAAGATGATAAGAGAATTGGAGTGGAGAAGAAATTTCTGTGGTGGAAAAAATGGCGGTCGTTGTGGCTATTGTTAAGCCATTAATCTGTACGACGAATTATATGAATGGCCTCTCTTCGTCGGGCAAATTTTGAAGCCTCTTGTAATTACAAATTAGGTTTTTGTTTCTTTTCTTCCAATTTCGTCCATATTCTTTTCAATGTTTCACATTCTTTCTTTATTTGTTCAAAATTTCCAACTAAGACCTCGTTTATTAACCATGAATACGAGTGCAACAAAAAATTTAAAAAATCAAAAAATAAAAAATTGAACATATTGATTTGTGTTTGAAGAAAACAAAAAGGTATTGATTTGCCTCAACTTTTTATTTGAAAAACCAACAGAAACCGAACCAAACCAAGTGTATAGATATCTTTTAGTATCTTAATTATTGTAGTGCATCTGTTTAAAAAAAAGACAAATTATTAGGATGTTTATTTTTTTTATTTTAAAAAATACAAAAAAAAATAAAAATATCAAATATCAATCTATAAAAAAAAAAATCAATCCAATTTTAATTTAAAATTAGCAAAAAGAACCAATTTAAAACAAAAATAAAAAGAAAATTAAAAAATTAAAAAAAAAAACCAAAAAATTGAGAACCAAATTGTTAATAAACGGAACTAAATAAAAACTAATTCATTGGTTTTGTTCTTTATTGAACATTGATTTGAATCTCTTCCTTGTAAAACCATTGGTTTAGGTTGATTCTTCATTGGTCCCAAAACCAACAAAAGCGAACTGACGGTCACATAAATGAAAATTAAGGAAAAATAGTGATTATCTAATACAAAGTTTATTCTCTGATCAAAATTAAGAATGAGAATAAAAAACGATCCACCTAAATTGGAAAACCTCTTTTTAATTCTATATTATAGATAAGCAGTGATATGTTTTTTTCTTTTTCTTTTTCGGAATTTAGATAGTCGAATGTTGGAATTATAGATCAAAAAAATATAAATATATGTCATCTTTGTTTTTGAAGAAAATTTGTAAAGATGTTTGAGAATATTTAGTCCTTAGATAGTTGCAACTGTTTTACCGGATTTATGAACGGAAAAGTCTAAAAGACATTTTATTCCAACAATATTCTATTTTTCAGGTAATTTATATATCAATTTAATATTAAATTTTTTTTTATAACATTTTAAATATATTCAATATTTAATATTTTGTTTGTCATGAATTCCATTTTTGTTAAATTTTAGGAAATTTTTTATAAATAGAAAAATCTTCAAAATATTTTCAGTACTTTTAGAACTTTTTTTCTAATAATTGTAAATATTTTTAATTATTTTTTTATATTTAAAAATATCCCTTAATTTTATATGTATTTTTAAATGGGTATAAATTTCAGTACAGAATTCATTAACATTTTAGCACTTTTTTGTCACCTCAGTTTTTAGTTAGTGGATTAGTCAAACAATTAAGGAACTATTTAATTTAGGACCACTATCAAGGATCAAGGTACATTTTGCCTAAATTATTATAAATATTTTACCAATTTTGATAAAAAAGTAATTTTGCAAGAGTAAATTTAAGATTTATTAAAGTGTATGGACCAAAAAAAAAAAAAAGATAATTCAAAGTACAATAATTAATATAAAAAGGACACAAGGAAATCAAATGGTATTTTAACATGTAATTTTTTAAGAAAAAATATCAATTTATACTCTAAAAATATCAACAAATAGACAAATAAATAATCCTATACACGTGTGAAAATGAATGCGCTAACGATTTATAAAATGAATCCTAATAAATTGTTTAAATTGATTTAGTTAGGAACGTTTGAGGTTTTAATTGTTACCATTCTTATTTTAAAGTTTTGCGTGATACAATTTCTAAAGTTTAAGAATATAATAGATTTTTTCATTTTCTTAAACTTAATTACAAGTCAGTTCAAGCGTGTTAATTAATCAAGAGCTTGACATTAAGTAATACTGTCTCTTAAATTTGAGAGAAGAATGAAAATAGATGATTATATAGAATGTTTTTATATATTTCTAATCAATTAATTGATTACAAAATATGGTACAAAAATTAAACTAAAACGTTTTTTTTAATATTTTCACTTTATTCATATTATTTATTTTACTTATTCAAATTTGTATAGTTCAAAACATTATAATACCTAATTTAAAATTTTAAGAAAATGTAGTATTTAAAACAATAGTGATTGGTTTAAATTTCACTCACCTAATTCAAATTTCAATTTGATATAAATACTATTGAAAAAAAAAAAAAAAAAACTTAACTGAGATTTTTCATTGAGATCATGTACGTGTTTGTTGAAAAAAATTTTTTAATTACAAATTTAATTAATTAAATAATATTATTTAATTTAATAAGATATTATTATTATTATATATTTATATATTAAATATATTATTATTTAATATATTCAAAATAATATTTTTTAGTATATTTTAAAAATAATATTATTTTATGGTAGATTGAATGAGAGAGTGTATGAAAAAAAACCAAAACTTAGTAGGCCAAATGAGAGTAAGAACGGTAATATTTTATATCAAGAGAGCATAAGATTCAAAAAAGCCACAATATAACATATCAAAAAGGAACAAGAGCAAGAGTAATTTTGATCAAAATAACCTACGCATGTAGTTCAAAAAGAGAGAATAAAAATTTATGTAGCGAGAGCCATGCCAGAATTCGAGTCAAGTTTACCAATACTTCATCTCAAGTTTCGATCTTGGAATATTTTAGAGTTAGGATTTGGTTTTGTTGTGCTCTATAAGGAACAACATCACATTGAACATTAGCAACACACCCCAAAGAGCATGGTACTCATGGAGTTCTTTATCTTGGAGGTATGAATTCTAATTCAACGTGGAGTGTTCATTTTCGTAATGGTTTGAGCAATTAAGATTTCTATAAGATATGCTTGAGGAAGGTTAAAACAACTAAAGAAAAATGATCAATGTTATAAAGTATACAAAAATAATGTATAAGCCTCTCATGAAAAAAATAAAAAAAGAAGAAGAAGAGGAATGAGAATGAGATTGATCATTGTTGATGTCAAAAAATGAATCAATCATAAATTTGCATTATGGAAACAAATAGTCCAATTACTTGTAAGACAAAAGAGATTAAGCATCGGTATGGTATCAAGCAACACACATACCGATGCTAAAGTTAATCTCGAGTTTATGAATAACTTGACAGTATAAAATAGTAGGGTGTTTTAGGCATACCTTCGACCAATGACTTTGATTGTTTCTATAAGATAGTAATATGTAAATGATGTTCGGGCTCATAACTGCCCCTCTTAAATTTTTGGAATCGTTGAGTTAATACTCGTTGGGTGGTTACACCATCACAGCTTAAGTGCACCACCCTCTCAGATTCTCAACATTTTCTTTATGGCTCATCCATTGAGAATCTAAATGATTTCAAATTCAATCACTCTAAGGTCTCTCAAAGATCCTTTGAGGTCCTATAAAAGTCTTCCATAAGTCCTTTAAGATCCCTCACATGACTCCATAGGCTCTCTATGGATCCTTTGAGCTCACTCTAAGCTCTTCCCAGCTCCACTAGACTCTCCTAGGCTCCACTCAGACTCCCTTATGGGTCCTCTAAGCCCTCTCTAGGCTTTTCTTGGGTTCTCAACGCCTCCACTAGACTCTTAGAGCTCCCTCATGGGATCCTCTGAGCCTCCACTAGGCTCTCTCATTGGGTTCTATAAGCCTCTACTACAATAATTTAGGTCTTTCCCGACGATGGAAACCATCGACAAAAGTTTAGAAAATCGTTGGCCAGACCTTTCCTGATGGTCATTCAATCGTCGGCCAAATCGTCGAGACACCTTCATCGGCGAAACCTCTCCCGACCCATAAAATTCGTGTCGTAGGAAAAAAAAAAGTTATCTCAATGGATAGAGGATGGAGGATTTTTTGCCGACCTTAAGACAACCGTCGGGATAAGCTGCTTATCCCGACGATCGTAATTTATAAGGACCATCGGTAGATAAAAATCATCCCGACGGTGCGAAGACACCGTCAACCTAAACCAATATCACCTGTCACCATCGAGAGATATTAGTTTAGGTCAACGGTGTCTTCACACCATCGGGATGAGTTTTAACTCCCGATGGTCCTTATAAATTACGACCGTATCCTGACTGTTCGTTTTCGCTGTCTGGATATAATGGCTCCTGATGATGCTTCCATGGGAAAAAGTTATATTTGAACTATTTTAGCGTGAAATCATACTTTTCCCGACCCCCTGGACCGTTGGGAGTTGGTTACTTAGCGTCGGAAAAAGCTAAAAAACGCATAAATTTTTTTCTTTATTTTCTATATTCTATATCTATTTTTGTTTTTTTTTTCAAATGTCATACTTGTTTGAATTTTACAAATATCAAATAAACTAAAATAAAAATTGTCAAAATCAAGTAGATGTCTACAATAGTAAATAATATATAGAAAACATGTTTGAATTTTAGGAGTTTGTCAAGTAAACAACTTATTAATACTATTCATCTGAAATACATAACATCCACAAGTCCTTAACTCCAAAATAACATTACATGATAACAACTACCTATAAATCCAGACCCATACAATCTAACTACGCTTGTCGACAGATGTATCTTCAACATAAATCTCGAGATACCTACAAAATATAAATTTAAATAAGTTTAATGTTCAATATACCATATACCAATCTCAAAATGAATATAGAATTTAAAACTCAACTAAGAACATTAGTGAATTGAAACAAACCAACTCCCCCTTTAACTTCAAACCAAACTTAATATAGAACTTAAGACCCAACTTAAACTTAATCATAATTATACATTTACCCCTATACCAACTTTAAAACCAATATAAGAACATTAATAAATAAAATCCACTTTGATTTCAAACCAACCCGTATTTACACATTATAAACTCAAACTTAATATATACCCCCCTCCCCCACCCACACTTATTTTAACCACATACTCAATATTGCATATACCCATCTCAAAATTATTCTCAACAATATAAAACTTATAACTCAACTGAGAACATTAAAAATTGAAATAAACCAACTCATATCTACATATTTCAATCTCAAACCTAATATAGAATTTAAAACCCAATGTAAACTTAAACATAATTATAAGCTTACCCCTTTACCAATTTTAAACCCAACATAAGAATATGAATAAATTCAAATGAAGTTTATTCAATCTCCTCCCGCACTTATATTTTAACCACAAACTCAATGTAGCATATCTCTGTCTCAAAAGTATTCTCAATCTCAATATACAAATAACTCAATATTCAAACCAACCCGTATTTACACATTTTAAACTCAAAGTCAATATACAAATAACAATGTCAACATAATTAGACAATCACCTCCTTTACCAATTTTAAACCCAACATAAGAATATGAACAAATTTAAATGAAGTTTATTGAATCACCTCCTTTCCAGAGTTATTAACATGAAGTTTTGCAACTTCAAGGAATCGATATATTCCTTCTGCATACTCAGTTGATAACTTGTTCCTAATATTAATCTACTATTTATCTATTCTTAATAATAAATGTGATAAGTTGAACCTGTATGATTTAGACAATTAGTTATATTAGAACACATAGTTGTCACTATCCAACATTTAAAGAAATGTTTGGAGCAATTAGTCATCTACTCAGTCTGATTCTGGTAGTAGAATTTCAAAATTATCTCTATATAGAAATGATCTAAATAGTTCTAGTATCATTGATAGATGTTGCTAAAGACCGGGATGTGTTATGGATCGTAAATCGATTTTCTAGAAGTATATACAAGGATTGGCCTCTTGTTGTTGATGCATAAACAACATGATAACTATGATATATATATCCAAATACCTAACAACATCCTAATACCCATGATATATATATATCTATTTATGAACAACATCACAGCGAGTCATGCATATAAGATGACACCACATGCGAGTAAATACTTTGATAACCAACAACATCCAAGTATAAAAAATTGTTTGCTGACTAATTGCTAACTATCCAAATATCCGAATAGCAAGTAGTCAAAGAAGGGTTTTGAAGGTTTTTAATGGGTCGAATGCTTTGTTTCAAGAAGTGATTGATGAACATCTATGTGTTGAGAGAGATAAACCTGAGCAAAATGATATTATTGATGTGCTTTTGGGAATTATACTTCAAATGTTACCATTACCCATGAGAATATCAAAGGCATTGTTTTGGTAAACCAAACTTTTTTTTTTTATGCATCTTAATCCTACAAGTTTAGTTTTTTTTAAAAAAAAACTAGATTTTTTTTTTAATTTCTAGAGTAATTAATTTAGTTGCTTGTGGAGCTATAACTAGTTTTTGTAGTTCGGTTATCACACGACCTTTCTGAAAAAATTTATATTGATAAATATGCATGAATAACATAACATATTTTTGGGAGGACTAGACACAAGTTCCATAATAATAGTGTGGGCAATGGCAGAATTAGCAAAGAAACAAAAATTAATGAAGAAAGCTCAACACGAAATCAGAAGTTACATGAAAAACAGAGGAAAAATAACAAAGAAAGACACCAAACACTTTCAATATCTAAAAATGATAGTGAAAAAGACCCTAAGAATGCATCTTCCAGCACCCCTTCTTCTTCTTCCAAGAGAAGTCATGAGCCATTTCGAAATGGCGGGCTTCAAATTTTACCCAAAAAAAAAGGTTCAAATACCCAAAATTGGAAAAAAAAAAACTAAAACAAAAAAGAAAAAGAAAAAACAAACTGGAAAATCGGACGACGATAGACAAACAGAAAAGAAAAAAACTGGAAAGATAGAAAAAAACACACCAGATAATGATGGACGGTGATGACGAACCTGGTTGCAGATGACGATGGATGGCGAGAATCAACACACCGAACGATGATGGATGGCACACCGAAAGAACAAAGCAAGCGGATGGCGAGAATCATTGCGGAGGACGAGAACGAAGGACAAGAAAGTGGAAGAAAGAAAAAGGAAGAAATTGTGGGCGGCGGATGGTTTTAAATGAACCTATCCTGACGCTCCTAAAACCGTTGAACAAAGAAGCTTTTCCGACGGTTATTTGGATACCGTCGAGCTAAGTAGCTTCTCCCAATGGTGATTTGGGTCACCGTCGAGATAACTCTAATAAAACCCTCTTTTCTTAAATTAAGCATCTCCCGACCATGGCATAATCGTCGACTTTTTGTACCTCTCCCGACAGTGCTTTCTAAACCGTCGGGATAACTCTACAAAAAAAAACCCTCAACGAAATACATTATCCCAACGGTTGGTTTACATACCGTTGGAAAAGTTTAAAATTTCGATACCTTTTTATTTATATTTACAATGCCTGACGGTTCTGTAACCGTCAGGTGAAATAGCATTATCCCGACAGTGATTTGGGTCACCATTAGGATAGTTTTAATAAAAATTGCAAAACGTTATTTTCTTCAATTAACTATCCCGACGGTACTTTTTGAACTGTCGGCATAAACTCTACAAAAAAATCCTAGCTTTTTTATTTATATTTACAACACCCGACGGTTCTGTAACCGTCGGACGAAATAACATTATCTCGATAGTGTTTTCGCCCACTATCGGGATACGCTAATACAATTTTCTCAAAAAAAAAAATTTAAACTTATTAACTGTCCCGATGCTAAAAAACGATCAGGATAGCCATGCTATCCCGATGGTAAATTTAATTACCAGCGGGTTAACTCTAATTAAAATTTTCCAACCTTTCTTTAAACTTTGACGCTCATCTATACCATCGGGATTGGTACTATCTCCCGAAGTGTTAATAACATCGGGAGTGGCCAGTTTATGCCAATAGTTGAAGAGAAAAGCGTTGGGATAGCTTATTTATACCAACGCTAGTTATTTTACCATTGGAATTAGTTTTTCTCCCAATGCTTCGAGTTAACGTCAGCAAAAATGAAATCTCCCAACATTTTTGCCGGCGTCGAGAAATTTTTCGTCAGAAAAAATCAAAATTCTTATAGTGTTCCACTTGTAGGCTTCCTATCTCTCAAGAAACTCGACGTATCTTGATAAATCTACCCATAAGAATCACCCTAAAATAAATATAGCTTGATGGTTAAAAAATCCATAACTTTATTAAACAACTGTGAATTCTTATTAAAAAGAAAAAAAAAGGTCATGCACTTTTTATCTTTTATTTTTTAAAATAAAATTATAGTTTTTTAATAAAATAATTTAAAAAAAAATTAGCACACCTTTCTTTTCTTTCCTTTTTTAAGGAAAGAACATCAAATTCCATACAATTATTTTGGGGAAAGATATATATATTATTATATATATATTATATATTATTGACAATTTTGAAAGAAGTTAATTAAACATATTATTTAACAAACAACCCAAAAAGTGATGGATTCAAATAAGAAATTTAAAAAATAAATTGGAAACTCAAAAAGAAGAAAAAAAAAATCAAATTTATTAAAATATGCATGCCCCCACATAGACTCCTTTTAAGACCAAAAGGGTCCCTTATCTTGCTTTGATGGTTCATGGGACGTAAAGTAGATGGGAAGTCTCTTTTTTGCCTTTTATTTGTTTATATTAAAGTTTTATTCTTTAATCTGATGGAATGTTTTTCTTCACCCATATGAGTTGAACTTTGAAGTTAATGTTTGATTGTTGAATTAAAAAAAAATGCAGCCAATATTTAAGAGTAATTTTAATTATAATTTAACTCCATTTTTCTTTATTAA
This sequence comes from Benincasa hispida, assembly GCF_009727055.1. Lineage (NCBI taxonomy): Eukaryota > Viridiplantae > Streptophyta > Magnoliopsida > Cucurbitales > Cucurbitaceae > Benincasa > Benincasa hispida. The sequence goes on along the minus strand of NC_052357.1, from coordinate 45,167,891 downwards.
ATAATATTAAATAAACACAATCGTCGTCTCATCTAAAAAATTAATTCACAAAATAATTTATGTATTTTATGAAGACGGCAAAATCCCGAAATCCTCAACATGTCTTTTAAGATGAGTATCTCATTAATTTCACAATTTTTGGGTTAAATACACATTTGAGCTTCTTGGGTTCATACACTTATTATATATGATAAAACATGAGATTCAATCTCAAAACCAATTGATAAAAATAAAAAAAATACAATAACTCATGTATTTTATATAAAGACAAAATATTTAGTCGGTCATTTCATAACTACAATTTAAAAAATGTTCAAACATTTGAATTATTTCATAATTAGATTTCAGCTGATTTTTATGGACTATTTCAGAATCATTCTCAATATGTCTTACCACTACTTTTAATTTCTCTTTAAATAAGCAAAATTCTCGAAATTTCCTGAGATACTAAGGCCTATTTGAAAGAAAATTCAGATTTTATGTTTTCAGATTTACTGAGTTCAGTGAATATGAATTTGGTAGGTTGACTGAATTTTGTTTTTGAAAATTGTTTTCTAATTCTGTGATGCAAGAAATTGCAAATTCTAAAAACAACATTTTTATATTTTTAGAGTATTCAAATTTGAATTTGAAATTTTAAAATGTAGAATTATACTAAAAAGAAAAAAAAAAGAAAAAAACATTAACAAATATAGTATTTCATATTACAAACTCAGCCATTTTTGTTAAATTAAGGTCTCATTTGGTAATTATTTGATTTTTTTATTTATTTGTTTATTTTTTTTAAAAAATTAAGCTATAGACAATACTTCCACCCTCAAACTTCTTCCTTTGTTATCTACATCTTAAAAATGATTTAAAAAACAAAGCCAAATTTGAAAACTAATAAAAGTAGCTTTTAAAAACATGTTTTTATTTTTACAAATTTAGCTAAGAATTCAACCATTGTACTTAGGAAAAATGCAAATAATTATGTAAGAAATTGGGAGAAAATAGAGCTTAATTTTCAAAAACCAAAAACAAAAACATGAAATATTCAAACGGGGCCTTAAATATTTAATATATTATATGATATTACAAAATAATAATTATTTTTTAACATAAAACAAATTCATAAATTAAATAATAATAGTTTATATTCAATTTAAAATTTAGTGGGTAACAACTATAATCAAGGTTTAAAATATTGATGTCGACAGAAATATCAAGATTTTAATTTTAGAAAAATTTTGATGGAAATATCGTTTTTGAGGGATATTTTTGGAAAAACTATAAAAAAACAAAAAAAATTTAAAAAAAGTAAATTTAAATTAGCAAATATACATTTTATGATTTTCAAACAAGGTAATATGTCTATTATTTATATTACATTTATATCAATGGCATTTTGATAAATTATTTTTTGTGTTTCACGGATTTTTCTACGATATAATGGAAATATCGATTCACCTCTCATGCTGATGTTGAACTCATGGAAACATGGAAATATCAACATTCCGATAGAAATTTTGTACTATAACTATAATTAGTCTTAAGATTTATAAATCTATTGTAAAAATATTTTGAAAAAATTGTTTAAATTGACATTTAAATCCCGAATCTACTACCAGATATATATTTGATAACATGAAATATAACTCTATTTTTATTAATCTATTGTTTTCCATTTCTATTTCAGTTTGTCTATCAAATAGGTCCATTATATATTGAATTTATTTATTTTGTGCAAAAGGGTCCTCAATTTTTTTTTTTTCTCGAGAACATTTAATATTTCTACGTAGGGATTTTATTTTTACAATGAATTAAATATCCCTTTGCATGTTCATATTTCCAAGGGTTTGATAGCAAATATGGGGAGGATTACGGTTTTTTCTTCCCTTTTTTTTTCGGGGCACTAATATGTGAGAGGATTAATTAATAAAAGTTATTATTATTTTTATTTCAAGAAATGGTGTAAAAGACTCAAACTTTTAAAGTATAAATTTATTTCGACCCCTAAACTTTGAATAATATTCAATTTTGATCTCTAAACTTTTAAAAATATTAATTTTAATCTCTAAACTTTGAATGTCATTTTATTTTGGTCCCTAGACTTTTAAAAATAATCATTTTAACCCTTTTACCTTTTAAAAAGTGTTTATTTTGGTTCCCAATATAATAAAATTTTAACAAAGCGAGACTATTTGTATGTTTGGATGACTGAACTATCAAATAAGTTAGCTACGCTAAAAAAATTTAAAGTTTCAATTTTGAATAAGGCGGCAAAACGAGAGAATTTAAAAGACGTTTTTAGTTTAGAATTTTGGTTGTTTAGTATTTTAGCGTGTATTGATTGTTGACATTTTACTTCAACTCCATCTTACTCGATACATCTAGGGACTAGCTATCTAAAAATACAAGTTTTCTCACATTTTTGTTGAAGAGTTAACATAATTTTAGCAGTCAGACTAAAATAAACACTACTTAAAAGTTTAGAAACTAGAATGAACGTTTTTAAATGTTTAAGAACCAAAATAGAACAATATTCTAAGTTCAAAGACTAAAATAGAATTCAAATCGGCTTTTAACTTTTTGAATAAGAAGTATGTTTTAATGAATAAAGTGACCATTAATTAATATTTTATTATAATATAGTAAAAGTGTGGTTAATCTTTTCATTTTAGTTTTAACATAAATCTTCAACTTTTAATATTGTCATTTGATCGATGTATGTTGATTTAACTAAAAGTGATGTTTGTTAAAGCATATATTATTTAGTGGGATAACATATTTGTTACTACATATTCGACCTCCCACATAAAAATTGTTAACCTAAGAAAAAGATTAAATTAAAAAAAAAAATAGTGACAATTTGATATGATGTGAGTAGAAAATAATCCATTTTTACCGATAGATATATTGAGTTATTTGTTGTATCAATTTTTACTCAAAAACTTTTAATCTTATCATAGTGCACTTCAAGTTTAGATAAGCATTTTAATCTCAAATAATTTTTACCATTGATTAAGTTTTTGTTTGAAATATTGTTAAATTATGTTAGTGACTTAGCATAAGATGAATAATGAGTAAAAGTTACAACACATATCCAACTTTAGTTCAACTTAATGAGATTAAAAGTTGGTGGTAAAAAATATATAACTCAACCAATTTAGTTGAAAATTAAGTCTATTTTCTTTTCGATTGTTTATCATAATTTTCATATTTCTTAAGTAAAATAGTAGAATTCTTAACCAAATTTCAAAATCCAAAACAAGTTTTTTAAAAACTTTTTTTTAGTTTTCAAAATTTCACTTGGTTTTAAACACATTAGTATAAAGTACAGAACAAAGTAAACAAATTAGAATGAGTATTGATAGGCTTAATTTTCACAAATTAAAAAAAAACGAAATGATTACCATACGAAGCCTTAAAGGACAATTTTTTACCTATTCCGATATTTTTTTCCCAACGCATTCATTTTTGTTGGCATATGTGTATTTATCTCAATGAAAATTTTATGTGTCGACCGAGTAACGTGCACATTTTTTAAAAGAAAATTTACGTTGATGAAAATTGAAACTTTTTCCGACAAAAATATGTGTGGGAAAAAGTCTTTAAAAACCCCTATATTCTTTTCCCCACAATCTTTTCCTTTCTCTTCCCCCCCACATTTTGTCTCCCTTTTCTTCCATTTCTTCCGTCCCCCTCCCCCATTTCCCTTTTCCCTTAAGTCCCCCCATAGATTCAAAATCATCGATTGACCCAAAAAACTTAAGTTGATAGGTAAAGGTAAACTTGATATCATATCATCTAAAAAACTCTAATAAAGAGTCGTTTTGTTTGATGATTAAAAAGATTGTGAGGAAAAATGAAAAGTTTGAAAAAATAATGGAAAACATTTGACCCTTTAGCTTCATTTATTTAGCTTTTATCAATAAAGGTTTACGATCGTAAATATTTGACCATTTTTCTTTACTAATGTTCTCGTCACATGCTTGATGTAGACTGACCTTTCTGTAAAGTAAGAAGGAACACTAGAAATGTAGTGATTTCTCTCTTGTTCTCTTCATAAAGGCCAAAACTTAGTGATAATGGAATATCTCCTTCATATAGCCAAAACTTAGACATGTTTTATTCATTTGGTTCAACAATGAATAAGGATTGGATTAAGCTTAGAGATAGATTCTTAAGAGAGTACATTGATGAAGTTGCACAATTCATGGAAGTGGCAAAGTGTCATGTAAATGGAGAGAGGAAAACGAGATGTTGTGTGTTTGTTGTACTTATTGTTTACATAAATTGCTTGTACTATTAAATTATAATTTGTGTAGGAAAAAGGGAAAAGAACAAGAAGAGCAGAGAATGTCTCAGTTTCAACCATTATTATGGGTCGAAATCCTTTCTTCAAGTACAAAATGAATTGGTACGGTATGATGTAAATTCATTATTGTTTTATTCATTTTCCATTGAATGTAATGAATAAATTTGTTTATTGAATTACAGACGATCGAGAAGGGTGAAAAAGTAGGCCAAGTAGAATTGTTTTACAAAAGTCACTTCTCAGAGAAGGATGAGTGGATAAACGAAGTCGCCAAAGAAGCATAAGTAAGTTATATTGTATCATATATGCGTAATTTCATATTAACCCTTATATATAATATATAACCTAAAAAACTATTATAAATATAGTTGGCAATGCAAGAGGAGATTAGAAAGTCATCATAAGATGAGTTTGAACTAACAATAGAGGAAATTATTTGTGACGGGTTTTGGGAAAACGATCAGGCCACACTAAAGGTCTTAGATGGAACCCAAAACCCAATTTAGCTACATCTTCCTCACAAATTGAGAAAGATATTAGGAATATGTATGAAAAGCTTGAGGTGGAGGTGATAAGCTTAAAGTAGGAAAATGTCATGTTGAAGTCAATAATTTCGGGTTTTCAAGATCAATTGATTGATATTATTGATCTTCAAAGAATACGTTCGTAGCTTGGGGGGGGGAGGAGGAGGAGGAGAATGTATATATTGTAATTGTTGTTTAGATTATCTAGAAGCCTAATTGTGCACTTTAAAGGAACTTTGTTCTTGGATTTATTTGTAGGGATCCGAGAGTTGAGTTATATGCTTTTAGGATTATCGAATGACAGGTTTAGCCTTGAAAGAAATTTAGGTGGATTTAGAGGGGAGGGATTCACTTCGACGCTTTCTATGCCTTTGTTGCTACTTTGTGGTTTAAATAGTGTTTAGGTGGAACTAGGACACGTTCGTAGCATGAGGGGAGGGGGGATGTATATGTTGTAATTGTGTTTTAGATTATCTTGAAGCCTAATTGTGGACTTTAAAGGAACAAGTTTTTTGCTTATTTATAAGAATCCGATAGTTGTGGAGGTTTAAAGGGCGTTTATCTATTTGTTTAATTGGATTTACAACATGCTTGTAATGTGGGGGAGAGGTTCACGTCTTAATTATAACCATTTAAATAACTTTTTAGATAGTAAAATCGTTGTTTGTGGTGTTCACATTTTAATTTTGAACATTGACATGTTTGTAGCTTGAGAGAGGGATCATTTCTCATAACCATTTTAAACATTTTGTTTTTCCTATTTTAGGTTGTTTGTGTAAATTCCTAAAGATCATTTTTTTTAGATTGCAAGAAGATTTTGTGAGATGATTACTTAGTTTGGTTTAGTATCTCACTTATTTTGACTTAGGGAAGATTATATTTTTTTTTTTTTGTATAGAGGATTTGTAAGATGTTAGAAAAGCTCAAATTTAATTGTATGTACAGTTTTTGTTCATAAAATGTTATAGATTGTATATTGAATATTGTCTTTTTTTAAATATGTAAACTTACTTTTGTTATATTTATCCTCAATTGATTTGTTTGAAGATTAATTTTTGTTTATGCATAATTAGGTATTAAGGAAATAAAAAATTGGTTATTCAATTATTACAAAACAATATATAAAAATTATAAATAATTTATGCCGACGCAAATAAACGTTGGCAGAAATATGTCTATTGAATTGAATTTTGTTGTTTAAGACTGTTTTTTCCCGACGCATATTGTATTTTGTTGGGAAAAAACATATGCCGACACAAGCAATTGGGTTGCCAAAAATGGTATTTATGCCGACGAAAATAGTTCTCGTTGGGAGGAACTTCTCTCGACATGGATATGACGACGATTATGCCGACGCAAAAAAATGCGTTGACATAATCTATCTCAACGTTTTTAATACTTTGCCTAATGTTTTTTTACGTGGGAAAAATGTGAAAATTCTTGTAGTGTATTATTAGTTTGTCACGTTAACATTTAAGTATAGCGATAGCAATTCAAAATTATTAGGATCAAATCAAAAGTTTAGTGTCATCTCGTCACCTTTTTTTTAATACAACAATTGTAAGTATAGAGATTTGGATCTCTAACTTTAAAAGAATGAATAAGTGTCAACTTGTTGAATTATGTTATGGTTATTAGATAGATACAAATTTTAGAGTCAAACAACTAAATTTATAATCCATCTATAAACATTACTAAAATATTTAAAATGTGAGCAAAATACCACGTGTGCAGACATAAATACTTATTAATTAACAAAATAAAAAGATGATCAAAATACCATTTGGTTCTTATATTTTGATTTTCATTTCATTTGAGTCCTTTCGCTTTCAAACATCTAAATTTAGTTCTTGTCGTAAAAAAAATCTTAAACAGTCCATAGCATTAGTTTGTTATTAACATTTTCAAAAAAAAAATGTCCATGTCCATTAACTTTCACTCTACAACTTTAAGAATAAATGTATGGAATTGTTATAATTATTATCTAACAATTTTGATAAAAGTTATTTTCAAAGTTCAAACTAATAAAAATCTCCCAAAAGATTTATTAAAAATATATAGGACTAGCTAACTTATATTTAAAAATACATGTAGACCAAAATGAAATGAAACCTAACGAAGAACGATATAGTACATTAATTTTAAAATAGTTTATTTGTCATGACTCAGTGTCAACTTTTTGCCTAATATAACCAATCATTTTCTTAAAAAAAATACCATTTTGGTCTCTATATTTTGAGACACATTACATTTTCGCCTTTGATAGTTTTAATTGTTCAAATTTAGTCCATTGCTTTTAACAAATCTCAAATTTAGTCTTTGCTAATATTAGTTTGATATTGATTTTTTTCTTTAAAAAAAATACATATTAGCATTTCCTTCATTACTTTTAAAAGAAAAAAAATACACCTTATTCACACGGTGTCTTGTTTTTGCATGAAAATTAGTATTATTATTTAAAAATTTAAATGACTAAATTTAAAATTTAGATAAATATAAGGATTAAATATGAGATTTTGTTGAAAGTATAAAGAATAATTTAATATATTAAAAGATTATAGGCTAAAATAAAATGAAATTTAAAATAACAAAAAAAAAACATGTTATTTTGTTCGAAAAAACATGTTAAATCAAATGAGTTTGGTTCTTTCTTAATAAATGATTTAGGGCCTACTTGTAGTGTACAATAACATGACCTTGGTTATTTCTTCGTAGGACATGTACCTAATTTTGTCGGTTGTAGCAATTAAAATACTGAATTGATAGGCGTATTAATTAAAATCATAAATTTTCGGCGATCTAAATAATTGTTTAACCTTTGGGACCTTTTTAAATATAAAAAAATATTTAAAAATAAAAAGTTTCAAAAGTATAGACATTTTTGGAACTTTTTGCTATAAAGTCTGAATATTTTTGAAATTTTTTATTGGGGCAGTTGCAACTTTAATAAAAATTAATAAATAAATTGAAAATTGGGTGTGTGTCCCAAGGTTTTGATTTTTTGAAAACATGGCAAAAAACTTCCGTTTGAAAATTTGATTACTATCTGATTTCTATGTGATTGCTATCTGATTGCTATCTGATTTGTATGTGATTGTTATGTGATTGTCACACCTGCAATTACAAAAAAATTGAAGTCATGGTTTTGATTTCTTAAAATGTATTTGTTATACAATGCAATTTTCCTTTTTTATTTATAAGAACTTCCCTTAACTTTTTTCGTCAATCTAAACAATTGTCTAACTAGTTTAGGTATATATTCTTGACTAAAAGATCTGAGGTTCAAATTCTCACCCACATTAATGAACTAAAAACCTAAAAAAAGAAAAAAGTATGAATCTTCATAACTCAATCAATTTAGACCTCTATTAATTATGCATTCACTTGGTTTCATTTAAAACCCATTCAAGATTATCTATATAATAACACTATTCTTCTTCAAAACTCATACCGTGTATGAAAAAAGTTATATCACGTAATTCTTTAAGAAAATAGAGAAAAGATAAAGGAATGAAATAAAACAAAAATCTTCATATGAATGAGTATTAGCACTATTCACTTGATTTTATTATTTATTTCTAATATTGTGTTAATCATAGTATTAAATTTTCGTCGACATGTCAATATTTCTACATTTTTGTAGGTTCAATATCAACATGAAGGTAAATCGATATTTTCATTATATCATAGAAAATTCCATGAAATGTAAAAAGATAAGCTACAAAATGTCACTAATGTAGATATAATAATAAACATGTTAATTTAGTTAAAATTCATAAAAGGTTTATTTACTAATTTCAATTTATCTTTTTTGAGGAGCCTCAATATTCTCTAAGATAAACCTAAGATCAGGATATCACCAGTTAAAGGTTAGAGAAACTGACATTCCTAAGACTGCTTTTAGGATGAGATATGAGCATTATAAGTTTTTAGTCATGCTATTTGGTTTGACCAATGCCCCAACAATATTTATGGATTTGATGAACAGGATATTTCATCCTTTCTTAGACCGGTTTGTAATTGTCTTTATTGACGATATTCTAGTTTACTCGGGAGACGAAGAGAAATATGTCGAGCATCTGAGGATAGTATTACAGACACTACGAGAAAAGCAACTGTATGCTAAATTTAGTAAGTGTGAGTTATGGTTAGACCAGGTTAGATTCTTAGGACATGTAGTGCCGGCCACAGGAATGAGTGTAGATCCCTAGAAGACAGAAGTGACAGTCAGATGGGAGTAACCTACCTCAATGACAGAAGAACGAAGTTTCCTTGGTCTAGCAGGATATTATGAAGGTTTGTGGAAGGTTTCTCGAAGATAGCCCTTCCATTGACAAGTTTGACCAAAAAGGACGTGAAATTCGAATGGACTGAGAAGTACGAGAAAAGCTTTCAGGAGTTAAAGTAAAGATTGGTATCTACACCAATCTTAACTCTTCCAGTCCTGGGCAAAGAATTTGAAATTACTATGATGCTCCCTGACAAGAATTAGAATGTGTATTAATGCAAGAATGGAAGGTAATCACCTACGCTTCTAGACAACTAAAGAAGCATGAGTATAATTATCCTACCCATGATTTGGAGTTGGTCGCCATAGTGTTAGCTTTGAAAATATGGAGGCATTACCGATTTGGTGAGCGATATCACATATTTACCGATCATATAAAGTGGTAAACATAAGATAGCAGAGGTGGTTGAAATTAATTAAGGTCTATGATTGTATCATCGAATACCACCCCGGAAAAGTAAATGTAGTAGTAGATTCATTAAGTAGAAAGGCGATACATTCTAAGGCTACCTTTGGTTCAGTAAAAGACATACTGCTATGAGAATTAGAAAGTGTTAACACTATGTTGACAGTAGGCCGAGCAGGAAGTCTGATAGAACATTTCCAGATAAGGCCTACTCTGACCAATGATATTCTTAGAGAACAACCAGAAGACCTTAGGTTTCAAAAATTAGCTGAGAAGTTAGTAAGAATCAAAAGTTAGATTATGAGTTGAGAGCGGATTAGTCTTGATAAAAGAAGGCAGAGTATTTGTACCTAATGTTGCAAACTTAAAGAAAGCTATTTTAGAAGAGGCCCATAGTTCGACTTATGCTATGCATCTAGGCATTACTAAGATGTATAGAACCCTGAAGAATTTCCATTGGTAGCTTGGGCTGAAAAGAGACATAATAGAGTTTGTAGACAAATGTTTGGTATGTCAATAGGTTAAACCTGAACGTAAAAAACCTGTAGGATTGCTTAACCCACTTCCAGTACCAGAATGGAAATGGGAACATATCACAATGGATTTCCTGTTTGGATTACCTATGACTCCGAGTGGATATGATGGCATTTGGGTGATAGTTGACCGACTTACAAAGATAACTAAACTCTTACCAATTAAAGTTACTTTTACCCTTGATCGACTAGCCAAATTGTATATAGACAGAATTGTAAGTTAGTATGAAGCTCTGATGTCAATTGTATCAAATAGAGATCCGAGGTTCACCTCATAATTTTGGCTCAGTTAGCAAAAGGCTTTAGTGACTAAATTGAACTTTAGTACAACATTTCATTCGCAGACAGATGGACAGTCAGAACGAATTATTCAAACTTTGGAAGATATGTTGAGAGCATGTGTGCTGCAATTTAAGAGCAATTGGGATATGCACTTGCCGTTAATAGAGTTCGCTAATAATAATAGTTACCGTTCCAATATTGGGATGGCCCCGTACGAAGTATTATATGGAAGACCATGCAGAACCCCTGTCTGTTGAAATAAGGTTGGAGAAAGGAAACTAGTAGGACTAGAGTTAGTACAAAGACCTCGAATAACACTAAATGATTGAAGAAAATTTGAAAATAGCTCAAGACAGACAAAAGAGCTATGTAGATAAATGAAGGAAAGAACTGGAATTTGCAGTTGAAGATGGAGTATTTCTAAGGTTATCTCCGTGGAAAGGAATCCTCAGATTTTGTAGAAAGGGAAAGCTGAGCACGAAGTATATAGGACCTTATGAGATAATTGAAGGAATTGGACCAGTAGTGTACAGGCAAACCTTACCTATAGAGCTGTTTAGGATACACGATGGTTTCCATGTATCACTATGAGGAAATATGTACCTGACCCGACCTATATTCTGCAAGATCAACCAATATAATTGAAGGAATATTTAACATATGAAGAAAAACCTGTACAGGTCCTCGATACGAAGGAATAGGTATTAAGAAACAAAATGATATCATTAATAAAGGTATTATAGAGAAATCATGAAGTGGAGGAACCTACATGGGAACTCGAGGAACAAATGAGAAACAAATACCCCCTTTTGTTTCAGTAATGGGAATTGAGAAAAATTTCGAGGTTGAAATTCTTTAAGGAGAGTGGATTTGTAACACTCGAGCCTCACAAGATCCCTTAGGTAGAAGAGGAGAACTTAGAGGTAAAGCCTTAGAAGGAAAAAGTTTGGCTAAGTCCTTAAACACCTTAAAAAAAGGAAAAGGTTCTAAGTGTTGGAGACATAGTAGGTGGAGTAAAAAATTTGACCAAGTGTTCAAACTATGCTGTGAACATAGTGTGGATGCATGAGGCAGTCAAAGAGGAAAATTGGCTAAGTGTTGAGCGACATAGAACAAAACTAGTAGAGGAAACCCTAAAGAATAGGGTGACGGACGTATAGATGAGAGTGTTAGATGCATGAGAAGAGACTCAGACGCATGATGCTAGGGTTAGACGCATGAGAGACCTTGTGAATTCCATCTTGAACTAATGAGGAGCAAGGTGGAAGCATAAGACAAACCCTTGGTAAAGAGAAACACCAAAGAGGCTAAAAACCCCTAGGTCAACCCTTACCAAAGTAAGTTGGACGCATATGTCGTGGATGCATACCCTAATTTTGAGACTATGGGATGAGTTAGGGGCAAGCTGATGATCCGATGTGAGGGCCATGCATTAATCACATCACTTAGACACATTGAGAGAGCTGATGGATGTATATGAGGTGGTTGGGAGGCAACTATGCGTCCAGAAGATAGTACATTGCGTTGGTCTTGGAAACTTAGGGACTAAGGTTGGATTGACAACAAAAGGGGTACATGGCACAACCAAGTGAAACTTGGCCAAGCCAATGAGGAGATGGACACATGTAGGAGCATGCAAAAAGCTGAAATGACATCTCAGGGAGAAACCATGCGTTGGACACCTCTAGGAGAAGACACCTTAAAATCTCATGCAAGTAGAAGGTGACACTAGCTATGCGTTGGCTTAGCATGAAAGAGACACTTGAATTTCCTTAAGTAGGTGGTGGCATGCATTAGAGGCCTGAGAGGATGACAATGATTGATGGAGTTTGCCTATAAATACCTCTAAAGGATCATCTCTTCCTACCTAACTCTCAAACCTTACAAGAGGAATAAAAAATAGAGTGATTGGAGAGATTTCAAGGAGACCATGCGTTGGAAGAGAAAGCAATGCATCCAAGCTTGGTGACAATGCGTTGACCAGTGTAGTCCATTCGTCCAGATGGTACTGCGAAAGACTGTCATGCACCTAATAGTTGTCCTAAGTTAGTTTGAAGCCTGTTTCATGCTTGTTGCATTGGTAAGCAAGGTTTAGGGCCCTGAAGGTGTTCTAATGTTAATTTAGTCATAAACACGGGATCCTAAAGTTATTCTGACTCAGTACAGGCTCGAGATTTGAGCAAGAACTCGGAAAACTAAGTAAAAACTTAGGAAAAGAGCTACTGTGGTTAAGAGTGAGTGACATGTTTTTCAAATAAATTAATGATTTCATGATTTTTGCTTATTTATGAGTTTTCCCGAGCATGCTATTCTTAAAGTTTAAAATGAGTTTTAAGTATGCTTTTCTGAATAAATTTCTTAAGGATACTTGAGTTATAAATGCTCAGAAGCATATTTTATAAAGCATTCATTAAGTTGAAATGCTCCTCATTAATTCTATTTTTATGATGTTTATGTTACTGAAATGTTTGATGGCTTAAAACTAAGTACTTTAAATATGATGATTGAATGAGAAAATCTGATACTGAAGGATTAGGAGAAGGTATCTGGGTCAGCTATTGAGGAAACCCGATACTGAAGGACTATGTGAAGGTATCTGGGTCCCCTGGTACCTAAGGTATGATGGTACCAAAACTTAACCTTGTGCACGTAGATATTATTCGACGTTGGTTGTGTTGAGATTACTTTATACCAACTAAGGACTCAACGTTGAGCGATTGAGAAAATGAGCTTTCCTTCAACTAAGGCTGGAGAATGATGATTTTCAAACTAACGAATGTTATTCGATGTTTCCAAGGTTTTTATATCATTATCTTGAATGTTATACTTAATATTCCAAGTTAAAACCCTAGGGTTCACGAAGAGGATGTTTGTATATAATTGTGTTTGGAAACATGTTTTAATTTTCACTCATTGAGCGTTAGCTCATTATTTTCCATGTTTACATTTTCTTCCCAGGTAGCAATCTACACCCTGGAGCCTAGTTGATCTGTCAGTCCACTACTCAAAGATCTGGAACTATAAAGACATCCAAAGATTAATAGTTAGATGGATGAGTTTGTATAATAACATGTGCATATTAGGGATGAGTGTATACTTTAGAGAGGAAACTTGCGATATGAACTCTTTTGAATTGTGTATATAAATAAATCTTGCTTTAAGATCGTTGCATGAATTATTGAAAAATATTGCATATTCTATCACTGATTTATTCAAGAGTACGGATATTTAAGAGCTAAGGGACAATGGATGTCCTCAATATCATGACTCAAATTATCAATGTCTTTCTTGTTGTGTATTAAACCTAAATGTATTAACTCTCACTCAACTACTCACTTATAACCTTATAAAAACATTTAAATTCTAAGGTCCTTGGTGGTTACACACTACAACACAATAATGATAAGATAGCATTAAGTGAGAGCATTTTAACAAAATGCTCTAAAAAGACCTAAAATTTAGGTGGCAAAATTAGGGCTTATTTCTCCCAGATGAAGAAAACAAAAGAAAGAAAAAAAGAAACACTTCACCCGTACAGTTTCCTTTTCATACGCCCACTCTTCTCTCTCTTATCTTGAATGCCCACTCTCTTCTTCCCACTCTTCTATTCAATTAAAAATTTTCCTAGAAAACTTTTTATTTTTAGGAAAGTTTTGAGGCAACTCTGGAAGGCTACAATCAAGATTGGTTTTTCCCCGATACATCTCTAATTAATTGGTAAATATGGTTAATTATAACAAAAATCCTTCCATTTTGGCTGTGTAAAAAAAACCTTCTAAGCTTTCAAAAGTTTCAAAAATACCTTCGATCTTTTAAATTTGATTCAAAAGTACCCTTGTTATTAATAGAGAAAACGGAATGATGAAGTGGACGTTAAAAAATTGACATATGGCATGTGACTTCTTTGATTTAATTGAAGTTTTAAATCATTTCAAAATACCCCACTAAAAGGTTTTGATTTAAAAAATACCATTGCTAAGAGTTTTTTTGTTTCAGAAATACTCTTGCCAATATCAAGATATATATTTAAAAAACCAAATTGATTATAACTTAGTATTAAAATATTGACATCAATGTTGATATTGATATCAAATTTTCAATTTTATGGATATATAGGTGAGTGGATGTATCGATATCAACAACTTTTTTCTTTTCAAAATTCAAAAATTTGTTTAACCTATAAATTATGAGCTCCAATAATTTCAAATAGACTAAATATCAAGGAGTTGCTAGGTATAGAGCAAGCTTAGATAGTCATCCAAATTCAAATTGTCATCAAACTTAAAATTTTACATCATCGTCAAGTTGTGGCCTTTTCTAAAAGATTAGATACAAAATATGTTTTCTCCTATTACAATGTACAAAAACGATCCCCTTGTTCACGTACACAAAACTTTCATAAGGCCTAATCTTTATGAAAGTGGGCACCTATATTTATCATTTAGTCAATAGCTTGTTCAAAATTTCTGAATCATTGTGAATCGAACATGTTATTCGGTTGTTATCCCAAATTGGCAACAAAGGAACGCTACCAACTTTCTTCTCCAGTTTTGAGGTAAGCAATGCTCTCAACAAAATTATAGGGAGGGGAAGAGTTCATAGAAAATAGAATGTTATGCATGTTTCATCTTGGAAAACAGTGGTTTTTACAAAAATTGGACGGATTTGGTCCATTTCCAGATTCATTTGAAGCTTGAATTTGTACATTATGACCAGAATCTTTAACGTTTTCAAGAGATTGTTATATCAAAATTTGAAGGTAAAATTTTTTCATGTTGGCTGAAAATGCATACAATGAGCATTTGATCAGTTTATACATACGATTAAAAATATAAAATGGAAAAAGAAACTCACTCACCGCCACTACCAATTGATATCGGTAACCACAACCACAATAATGGATTTGTTTTCCTTGACATAAAACCACTTCCTTCAATGACAAAGGAAAAACGAACTTAATAACTAATATGTCACCAAACTAAATGATGACAAAGAAAACAAAGCCTTTTTACCTTAACCACGTCTTCATCAAAGGAAGAGTAGAGATGTCCACGGGATGGGATGAGACTGAAATGTCATTTTCTATTCCCGTTCTCGCTCTCCATTTCATTCCTCATCCCCATGAAATTTCTTATGGGGATCGAGGTGGGGATTTCCCGCGGAAAATTCGCGGGGATCAAGTACCGTGCGAAAAAAAAATTTCCGTTACTTTTTTTTTTTTTTTTGTAAAAAACCAATTAATTTAAATCACTAATGTGAGTAAATTTTAATTAAATAATTAATTTTATCACTAAATTGTTTAATATGATTAGTTTTACATGATACTTTGAATTTAAAGATAAATTACTCAAATTTTGGCATAAAAAAGCTAATTAATTTCTTTTAGTAGAAAGAAATAAATATACATCAAATTATTCACACATATAATTTAAATTTAAATATTCAATTTAAACATATTCATTACCTTTCGATAAATAATCAAATTTGAAATTTAAATGTAATATTTATATAATAATAATAATAATAATAATAATAATAATAATATAACATTAAATAACTATACTAAATAAATATGTAAAAGCTAATCGGGGAAGAGGCGGGGACGGGGACGGGGAATGCATTCCCTGTCCACGTCTTCGTTTAGCTCACGAGAATTTTTTTCCCTACTCCTTCCCCCATTCTCCATTTAATCAGGGAATCCCCACCCCGTTTGGAGCCCCTTTTCATAGGGAAATTGGACTTCTCTATGGAAGAGTAATACCTTCAACAACGTCTTTGAATCGTTAGTCAATCTTAGCTAATGTTGCTCAACGTCTTCTTCTTCATTGTGTTGTGTAAACCCTAATGTCGCCTCCTTAGAAAAACTGATAGAATTTGTTTTTATCTCAAACCCAAATGTTGAAACGTGGGTTTTTGATATGCAAGGACATTCAAACTCTAACCAAATTAGACATATGTCACATGGTGCTTGTCAAATTTTTAACTTTTAATGTCCACTTCATCATTCCCTTATCTTCATGAATAGTAGGGGTAGTTTCGAATCAAATTTAAAAGATAAAGTGTCTTTAAATTATTAAATCTCCATTTTCATAGAAAAATTTTACTCCTTAATAGAAATAAATATAAAGGAGATCAGTATATATAAGTATGAATACGAGAAATATATTCTCATTTTCACACGTTATTGAAAAATTTTCTCTCATCTCCCTCTTCCTTTCCATCTCAGACGAGGACGAGTAAGGTCCCACAAGTCCTAGCTAGAGATGACTATGGGATGGAACGAGGTCGGAGATATCATTTTCATTTCGTTCTCGCTCCTCATTTCATTCCCCTTCTTCGTGAAATTTTCCACGGGGATTTAGACGGTGATTCTCGTGGGAAATTCGTGGGGATCGGGTTCGAAAATTTTTTCCCATTATTATTATTTTTTTTTATAAAAACCAATTAATTTAAATAACTAATGTAAGAAAATTTTAATTAAATAATTAACTTTATCACTAAATTGTTTATTATAGTTAGTTTTGTAGGACAATTTGAATTTAAAGATAAATTACTCAAATTTTGACTTAAAAAGGTAAGTAATTTTTTAATAGAAAGAAATAAATATAAATCAAAGTATTCACATATATAATCTAAATTTAAAATTCAATTTAAACATATTCATTATCATTCCCATAATCAAATTTGAAATTTAAATGTAATATTTATATAATAATAACAACAACATAACATTTGATAATTATACTAAATAAATATGTAGAAGCTAATTGGGGTGGGGAATGCGCTCACAGAGAATTTTTTCTCACTCCCTCCCCCATTTTCCACCTAATCGGGGAATTCCCACCCCATTCCCATGAAAAAATTAGACATCTCTAGTCCTAGCCCTACACATCCTCGTCCTTGTATAAAAAAATTATACACCTCTAGATCAAACTTGTCAAATTGATTGGCAACCATTTATTTGACAACATCTCTCTCTTTCTTTCTTTCTTTCCTTTTTTTTTCCCTTATTCTTTTTATGCAACAAACGTCTCTTTCCTTGGTGTTTAGACAAACACCGTACCTATCATTTCAAATGTCCAAAAATTCACAAAAATACATGTACAGTAAATAATTATCCACAATTTTCATGACAAAATATCCAACTACAAAGGAGAACGTCAAGTTATCACATAATAATAATAATAATAATAATAATAATAATAATAATTACCTTTTTAGTCCCTAAATTTTTAAGGATAGATGTATTTGACCCCTAAACTTTTAATTTGACTAATTTAATTCCTAAATTAAAAAAAAAAATAGGTTTATAAAGTTTTAGTATAAATTTTATATTATTTTAAAACATTTTTAAAGTTGAAAAATAAAAATTTCCTTCCTCTCACCTATTTCTTTCTCTCCTCTCCTCTCCTCTCCTCCCTCCATCATCATTTCCTACTACTTTTTGAACTAAATAATTTAAATAAAAATGTCATTGTCTATTAGTGATAGACCGTAATGGACATTTATTGTAGTCTATCGACATCTATCAGTGTCTACGATAGACTAACGATAGATGTCTATTGTAGTCTGTCACTAATAGACAGTGATATTTATTATATTTATAAATATTATCAACAGTTTTACCATGTAAAAAAATTACCTTTCCCTTAATGCATTTTCAATCAAACTAATCTTCCCCTTAGTTTTACTTGTAGTCAATGTTGAAGAATAATCACTCTCCTATTTTAAAGTAACATGTTAAATTGTGGTTCTATACTTTGAAATTTGAAATTTGAAATTTTGAATTTTGAAATTTGAAATTATTTTACAAAAATAATTTAAAATTTTTTTCTTTTTGTTAAAATGATGAATGGAAATTGACATGATAATTGATAAGAACATTGAAGACCATGTGGGCTATCACATCAAATCATGCAGTTGATGTATGAAAATTGTTTTTGTGAATAATATCATATAATGGAGTGAACACAATATCTTTTGAGTTAAAATAATTTTAATCTTCTATACATTGTGAAGTTGAATTCTAAATAATGTCGTGTACGTGTTCTAATTTTTATAGAATAGTTATCACGTCAATAATCGTCATACATTTTAGGTTATATTATAAAATATCTCTAAACTTTTACTTTGTATTCAAAATAATCTTAAATTTTCAAACATTTCAAAAATACCATTAACTTTCAAACTAAAGTTAAAAAATATCCTTACCGTTAGTTTTTATTGAAAACTTTTAGTATTCTGTATAGAAAATACCCTTAAACTTTCAAAATTTTTAAAAATATCCTTAAACTTTAAAAAACAATATTAAAAAAAAAAAAAAAAAATACTCTCTTATGGGTTAATGAACAAAATCCATAATACCCTCTTAATTTTCTATTTTCCCTCCTTTTTTTCTCAATTCTTGCTTCATATTTCCTACTCTCTCCTTTTGTTAACTACTTACATTTGTTTATCTTAAACAAATCCCCACTTCAATTAAGGTATTAGACAATATAGAACAAAGAGAATAATAGAAGCACCAAGAGATCTTAGGATGTAAACATTTTAATAAGGTTGTACGTTAGTAATTGAGTATGTGTTAATAGCTAACATATATATAATATATATATATATATATATATATATATATATATTATATATATATAATATATATATATAATATAGTATTATTTGCTATTTGACTACTTATCGTTTTTGTATGTTTGTATTTGGTTACTTAAAGTTTTGATTGCTCCTAAAATTGGAGAGGAATTAGAAAAATAGGAGAAAAATGATAGTATCTATACAGGGAAAAAGAGGATATTATATAATTTATTTTAAAATTGATTCTTTTTAAACTCAAGAAACCTTCACCAACTTGAAGTAGGAGTATTTTAAAACATTTTTTTTTTTTATAATTTTAGTGTTATTTTTTCAACGAGATATTAGTGATATATATTTATATACTAACAATAAGGGTTTATTTATTTTTTTTTTTTTTAAGTTTACAGGCATTTTTCAAGCTATCGAAAGTTCAGAAGTGTTTTTGAAACAAAACACTAAAAGTTTCTATCCAAAATTAACAATAAGGATATTTTTAAACTTTTTTTTTTTAAAAAAAAATTACGGCTATTTTTGAACATTTGAAAGTTTAAAGATATTTTAATATGAAGTATAAAGTTGAAGAATTTATTTTTATTATTTAGTCTACATTTTAACAATATTAAATTATCAAAATATTACAAAATTAATAAATGGAATGAAACAATCCAAAATAATGACCATTTACATTTGTTCACACCTCATGTCTGTTTCCTATAGGGAAAAACGACCAAACTGTCACTTTAGTGGTCCAAGTGCATGTCAAAGGCCAGGCTGTTTCTTTGTAACTATTCTCCCTTTCCTTCAAATGAAGATGACAGGCTTTTTCTAATGGACACACACACTCAAAATAATAATAATAATAATAATAAATAAAATCATGGCTACATGTGAATAAATTTAGGTCTACATCTTTAAGTAGTCTATGTGTTTTACTTAGCAATGTTTTGGTTAATAATCATTTGGACTAGTTTAATAACTATTTGGTCTCTTTTTTTGGATCAACATGAGGTTTCACCTCAAAATCAATGGATCGTAATTCATATGTAATCTATATAGTTTATAAAAATTGTGATCTTATCTTTTTTATGTGAGATCTTCAATATGTTCACTTACCTAGACGGGGTTAATGGGTGATCAAGAAGATAGTGCCTCCTTGAATTCACCATTTTTTTTGTGGGGTTTGATCTCAACTTTTTTTAAATACCTTTTTGATCCCTAGTTTTTAGATCTAATTTTTATTTTCGATCCCTAGATTTGAAAATGTTACACTATTAGTTGTTAAGTTTTTTAGTTTTATTTCAATTTGATCCCCAAGGGAGTGTTTGTTTCAAGGGTTGGGATTGGATGGGTTAGACATCCTAACTCTAACCCTTGTTTCGGGCATGGATTTAGGAAGTGGGCTTGCTACATCCCTTTCCCATGGGTTTGAGTAGTGTTTACTATTCAAACCCATGGGTTACCTCATTTTTTTTTTCTTTTTCTAATTTAATCTAGGAAGTATGTCGGCCAACCTCAAAACACCACCTTTGGTAATCACCGCGGTCAACTCTGGCAGCCATCTTCGGCGAACGCCACCAGCCAACTCGACACCTCCTGGGACCGTCATTGACCAACTCCGACTACCATCGGCCAACTCTAGACGTCACCTTGGTGACCGTCGGCGGCCAACCTCTAGTCACCACTGGCAACTCCGACCACCATCGACCAGCCTCTGGCAACCCCCTTCCCTCCACATTGGCAAAATTTTGGCCACCAACTCCGTTGGCCACCCTCCGAATGCCACCTCCAGTGACCGCCACCAACCAACCTTGAAAAACATTAATAAAAATACTCTTAGTATATAACAAACTAGACAAATTTGTATATAAAAACAAATTTAAGAAAGAACTGCAATACATGTATGTTTTTTTATTTTAATGAGTTTTTATCAAAAGTTTTTAATTAAAAATGAATTTTGAAAGATATATTTTTTTCTAAGTCATTCCAAACATGCCAATAGATTACAGTTGTATAGTGATATTTATTTAGGTTATAGGTGTAGAACTATTATATGTTTGAAAGCTCTAATTTAATTTAATAACATTTTAATTTTTTTCTTTTGTCGATCAATTTAAATAGCTCGAAGACTTAAAATCATTTTCTAAATGTAAAAATTTTAAATGTTTAAATCAACTTAGCAACCAAATAAAAACTAAAACTCAAAATTTATGAATTTTTTATTCCTCAAGTGTAATTTGATAAGAAAAAAAATATAGTTTTTTAATTTAATATTAAGATATTAGTTTATTTCAGTTTTAAGTCACCATATAATGGTAGAAAAAAATTGATCATTTTCAAATTAGTTAAAGAGATAAAAGTCTATGAAATTTTATTTCAAAATCAAGTAAGATTAAAATATCAAATTATTAAAACAATAGATTAAATAAAATTAAAATTTTAGTCAAAATCTCTATCTTAAATTTTTTTAAAAAAATATTCTTCTAAAATTTTTAGTTTATTAAACTTAACTATATTAAAATAATTAAGATGACAAATTTAAACTAATCTAAAATCTAACCTGTGATTAAATACAAAAAAATATTTCACAAACTAAATATTTATAAATCTACACTTCATTCCCATACTACTTAAGCATGCATTCCAAACACAGGCTTCTTAAACTTAGACTTCAAAAACCTGCACTCCAAACACAGTTTTCTTAAATCGAGGCTAACCTAGACGCCCAGCCTAATCCCCCAAGCTTAAAATTCTAGGTTTAAGATTCCAAACCTGCACGACAAACGCTCCCTAAGCTTCAAGATTTTCATTTTTAATCTCGATTTTTTACTAAATACTCACTTTCAATTTTGCATTTAATATTTATTAATTAATTTAAAATAATTATGAAGTGAATTTTTTAAATTTAATAATAATAGAAAGAGTAGTGAAACTTATTTAAGTATAATTCTTTTAGTTCTTTTAAAATAATCAATAGATATTAACGTTAAAAATTGAAAGTTAGAATCACTAAAAAATCGAGGTTAAAAGTGTAAATCTTGAAACTTAGGAACTAAATTGAAATTCAAATCACTTAAGGATAAAATTATAATATTTTGAAACTTAGAGACTAAACTGAAATCGAGATCATAATATTTTGAAACTTAGGGATATTGAAAGCAAACTCAAAACTTAAAAGCGTAAGGATATGTTTGATAATCCATTCGTTTTCTGTTTTCTGTTTTTAATTTTTAGTTTTTAAAAAACGGTTGTTTGGTAACTAATTCACTTTTTTTAGTTTTTAAAACAAGAAACTCGTTTTTAAAATTATGAATGAAAACTGAAAACTAACAATGTACTGACCAATAGTTATGTGTGTGTGTGTAATTCACTTTTTTAGTTTTTAAAACAAGAAACTCGTTTTTTAAATTATGAATGAAAACTGAAAACTAACAATGTACTGACCAATAATTGTGTGTGTGTGTGAAAACGTTTTCTAAATTTATACAAAAAATCTAATAACTTGAAAAACGTTTTTCAGATTTTCGTTTATTTATTTATTTTTGAAAAAAAGCAATAAAGTATATGTAATTGATATTTTATGTTCTATATATAAATATGGGTAATTTAAATATGAGTTTTTAAGTAATATGTTGTTCCAGGTTGAAAGCTTTTCATTTGCTAAATGGGTTAAATATACAAAGGCTTGCATAATAGTTTTCAAGTAACGCGAAAAAGAACTATATATATATATATATATATATATATATATATATATATTTATATCTTTACGTTCCAAAATATTAGTATTTTTAATTACTATTTTTCATTAATTCAAATTCTTAATTTTTTGATCTACATTAATACAATAAAAACGTTTTTTCATATCAAAGCATGTTTTTCTCCCTACACTTTTTTCCTCTCCCTTCTTCATATATTGTCCTTGAACCACTTTTAAATTAGTTTTAATTGTTTTCGACCGATTTCATGAGCTTTTATAGAGGTTTTGACTATTTTTGCATAAATATAGCAATGAAGCGTCTGCATCGAAGGTCCAATCACGGCAAGAATTATGGGTTTTAATGTCGGTTTAAAACCGACATTGAAACCCAGAATCCATGTCCGTTTTTTTTTCAATTATTGTTCGTTTTTTTCAATTTCATTGTTGAATCCATTTTTGCTTTATTTTAAATTGGATAAACAAATTATATTCAAATTAAATTAAACTTGGACCAATAAATTCGATTAATACATTCCCAAACACTACAAATTCAGATCATTATATATGAGAAAAACAAATCCCAAACTGCAGGAACCATAAATTCATATTTGAGGTGAATATGCCCTTCACAGTCTGTATTTTTTGTTATTTCTAGAACTGGAAGTAACCCAAATTAAGGGGACAAAAAAAGGTGTTAATCAATACACTAGATATTCTAATGAAATTTCTGCACAATTTTTCAGTCACCAACACTTCAACAAAATTGGTTGCCGATGAAGTAATCTCACTGCACAAGAGTCCTCATGAACCTAGAAAAACCTTGAACTTTGGAAGTGTTGAATAATTACAAGAAATGGTAATGAGAATATGCTGCTTCACCGTGCTCTAGTATAGCATCCTATAAAGAAAATCACTACTTGAAGTAGGTGAAATTTGGGGCTTCATTGGAAGAAAGAGACCAAAGTGGTGAAAGAGAGATCACTTTTCCAATGACAATTAAAGTAGGTGAAACCAACTCTGCTACTTTGATTTCATCTGCAAGATCCTTCAGTTGTGCAAAAACAAGTACAAATGTAATAGATTCAAGCAAGATCTGTTATAGATAGTAGACACTACCAAAATGAAATGAAAAGACTTAAGTGAAAGCATGCCCTGTCCCTTGATATATAAACGTCTAGTAGTAGACGTTCACTAAAAATTTACATAGACATAGACAAGAAAATAGACATATGAAAGATCTTCTCGTTTAAGTCGAGTATATGATTGGAACCTTACCCAACCTAGGACAAAAGTTGAAGGCACCAGAGAATCGTGCTTACGGTTCTTTGTTGGGGTGTTGTCCCTTGTTTCACAGCAGCGGCTGGGGTATCAAGGGGCAGACCATGATGTATCAACTTAAGGGTTAGAGATAGAAAAGTAGATAGACTCTTTCTATTAAAAAGAGTTTGTAATTTTCCTTTCTCCAACTTTCTACTGATTCTGATCATATAAGAAGTGGAAGATTATAACAACTAACAAGAAATATCATGCATGAGATTAAAAGTCTTCAACCTTGAAAGATCTACACAAATTTTAGCAAGATAACAAATGATTGATGCAGCATAAATTGCATATATGTGCTACCCCTAAAACTTCAGCCAAGGAATATACCAACCATTAAATATTGCAGCAATGAATGTGTAAATAGGGTATAGAATAGTCAACACATTTTTATTGTATATGAAGATAGAGGCATGCTTGGACATATCAGTAACTAATGACTAAATTTGTGATACGAATAGGGTTATTAATGTAAATAAGAAGCTAACCCCATTCAAAACATTACCATCCCCTTCTTGTTTTTCTCATTGTTATTGTTGTTTTTTTAAAATGATTATTATTGTTATCGTTATTGTTTTAAGCTTATAATATAGGTATTGTTATTTTATATTTCTAGTTAGCATATAGGTGGGCGCCATTCAATATGACCTGTAAATTAAATTTAATCAACTGGTAACTGGTAACAGGAGAACGATCTTAATGAAAAAGCATAGGGAAAAAAAAAAAAAACAGAACCACCATTTTCTATTCAACAAAGGATGCCTAAGAAATTCCACTACCATAAACCACTAAATAAAAGTCATAAACAACTAAGCTATGACTACCATAACCGTAAGATAGTCATAGCAATCCAACACTGAATCTAATCCAAAATTTTATAACAAATAGATTTTTAAGATAAACATCTTATAAATATTACCTTGTACTTATTCTTAATGTTGTTATGAAGTCCCTTTTATGTTAGATGCACCTTCTCTACTTGTCAACCTTCTTAAAACATGTCCAATACAATCATCCTAGCTTCCTTCCAAATCCCTAAGAATCAAAATTTAACCTTACATATCAAACTTGAACCTAACAAAATGAAAAACTTCACTCAAAATCATTTCATTATTGCTCAAATGAGTTAGCTCCCAAATTCTAATTCGACTAGTTTCCAAAAGAACCTTACTCTGAAATAGTTTTGTATCCACTCACAAAGGCTAAAAAGAGACTATTTTGAAAAAAAAAAAAAAAGAATCGCCTTGTCAAGAGAGAAGAAAAAAAAAAAGATAAGAAAACAAGTAACCTATTGTCTATACGATTCAATCACCACAATATTGCTCTTTTCTCTTGTATATCTTGTTCAAGTGAAAAAAAGTGTAACAACAATTAGTAACCTATCTACTATCGAGATAATTTTGATCATAAACAGAATCGATCCTCATAGATTTAGCTAGTTTATTGATAACGGGCAGAAATGCACGTTATTACAATGCAAAGATATAAAACAATGTAGGATTGCGACGGTAAAAATATGTAAAATCGTGTCCAAAAGCATTAAGTTGAGAACATTGTGATCACATGCGCCAATTGCATTAAAGCAGCTAATTTACGTATTTTGTGCAGGAAAATACGTTGGCGCAAGGCAGAATTGCGATCCAAGGAATTCAGCGTTCGAGGGCATTAGAAGATTGCGACCGCAAAGCTATGCAATCGTTTGCGTTCGCGAAGATCTGCTCAAGAAGGTGGCCGCATAGAGACGGCGCATCAAGGTGAAAGCTTAATAAATCATGATGGGACAAAAGGCTGATGACGGTCGAATCCGAATTTAGTTGACAAGCCGTTAACGACACACTGTAGCAAGTACACTCAACTTTTCGGTGACCATTAATCGGCGCATCAGACAAGGAATTAATGACATTCCATCATTGCAATCATTAGAGAAAAAAACTTCTTCGCCTTTATCTCTATAAATACCGGAGGCCACCATCGATAAAGGAGCATAGCCATATAGAAAGTTCGCCTTATAGAAAATAGTTAGTCGTTGTTCATAGTTTTCTTACACTTAGAAGGCGGAGGCGAGTGAAGAGCAGAGGACACCGAGAGATCACTCTTGGGAAGCTCGAAAGACTGTTGAGAGGCATTGCAAACGGAGAGAGGGTCGACTCTTGAGGAAACAAGAACATTCTTTTGGGTAAAGTAGAGAAAAACACAGTGTAAAAGCCTTGGGAAGCAAGACATTGCTACCAGGCTCATTATCCCTACTTTCCATTGTCATTATGTATTCTGATTTTATTTATAAAATGGATTTGCATTTCTACATCTGTTCACTCTCTTTACATTATGCATGAGTAACTAAACTTCTGAATGGGTTGAGAAGTAATTAGCTAACATGACCTGAGATCTTCATTTTATGCGATCATCTTGTATTATGTATACGTCATTCATCCTTTAGAGATGCTCGGGAGGGTGGTCTAAAGATAGAATCTAGGCTTGGAAAAGTCAGATTAGAATCTAGGCTCGAGAGAGTCAGATAAGAACTGCATAAGCAAGAGATAGAAACTTAGGAATAAGTTCTATTTGCTATTAACGCATCGCATACACCCTAGAGATAGGATATGATAGTATGCGGTTACCTTGTGTATGTGTGCATCATTCATCATCACATAGACAAGAATAGAGACTTAGGAATAAGTCCTATCGACATCATCGTATACATCGTATGCGTCCTAGAAATAGGAGCTATGGCATTTGCATTGGAAGATGATTTGTTGTTGTTGTGTGTGTAGCATGATCGCATAGCTTGAACGAAATCTTAGGAAATGTTAGCTAAATCCCTTCTCAACTCGTTCCTCGAATACTCATTGTAACTTTCGTCGTTATCAACTCTTTCTTCAGTTTCGCCGCATATGATTTATATTTTAAACAAACATACCAACCAACTTATTGTTTTGATTATTACCGCAAAGGAATCAATATTTACCGTCGCATACTGTCTCCATAGTCCCTTTGTTCGACCCTGGGCTTACCAGGCAGTTTAGAAGGATTTATACTTGGATTTTGCTAGGAAAACTTGCATGTACAACGCATACACCACCATCGCAATATACACCATTATTTCATCATATTCACAATGCATCAAGTTTTTGGCGTTGTTGTCAGGGACTATGATAGTACATATTGTGCTAACGACAACTTTTTTATTTTCTTTGCAGCTTTCCATCTCTGTGCACTGCTTCTCCTTTGGTAAGGGAAGAAGCGGGCGTCGTATGAGCAAAGGACAAGTTCCAAAGGCCAACTATGATCCAGAGATTGAGAGAACTTTTCGAAGAAGAAGAAGAGACAACCGCCTGCATCAACAATAAGAGAGAAATCCCAACATGGCGAAGCAATCGGAAGACAGAGCAGAAAATGCAAATAATATCATGGCGAACCCCATCCTTTTGGCGAACGACCGCAATAAGCCCATCTGGGACTATACGTCGCCCAACCTTTATGATTTTTCATCAGGAATCATGAGGTCAGCCTTGAACGAATCAAGGTTCGAGATAAAGTCGGTGATGTTGCAGATGATTCAAACTGCATGACAATTTGGCGGTAGGCATGGCGAGGATCCGCACGCCCACCTCCGGAGATTTATTGAAATCTACAATACGTTTGTGTTCCCAAACATCTTCGTTGAGGAGGTTCGACTAACGTTGTTCTCATTTTCGCTATGTGACCAAACACGAAAATGGGCTTATTCTCTCGAACCAGGGGAGATTACATCGTGAGAATAAGTAGTTGAAAAGTTCATGAAGAAGTACTTCCCCCTGACAGAGAATGCAAGAAGGAGGAAGTTGATTACTAATTTTGAACAAGATATCGACGAATCACTTAGTGACTCCTAGGCGAGGTTTAAAAGACTGGTGCGAGATTGTCCGCACAACAGCTTACCCAATTGTCTCCAAATGGAAATTTTCTACCACGATTTGAAGAAGGCAGGGGAAGCGCGAAAAATGCACCTGGTCGAGCTAGAAGAATGGAGGATCAATGCATATGAGAATGCAAAGATTTATAAAGAGTGTACCAAGAGCTGGCATGAAAAACGTAGATGCGTTAGAAACCTTCAAGTCGAGCAAAAGGTCTTACTCTTCAATTAAAGATTGCAGCTCTTCCCGAGAAAATTAAAATCATGCTGGTTTGGTCACTTCATCATAAAGAAATATTTCCCCATGGTGCGGTGGAACTGATCACTGAGAATGGCAGTCGAACATTCAAAGTTAATGGACAACGGATCAAGGTATATTGTGGAGGAGATTTCCAGCCAGAAACAGCCTCCGCAAAATTGAAAAATCTGGACTACCCTCTTACATGACTTTTGAACTCTTTTTCCTTCGTCACTTTACTTTTATTCAAGCTATCTGCATCGTACTCAATTCTTATAATTTCCTGTTCAAAAAAAAAAAAGGAAAAGAAAAATGGCTTGTTGTGTTGTTTTAAAATCATTTGACCATCTCTTTGTCTGTTTACAATGATTAAGGTACAGGATTGCAAAGATGATACGTGATGAAGCCTCTTATCTTATTCCATTACCGAAATCCAACGAAGAATGATCGCTGCAAAGATGGATGCGTCAACACTATGCGGGTGACAGCGCAAAATTTGGGGGTGTACTCTTTCTTATCTTTATTTCAAATTTTGTGCTATCGCATTGCATTTTACTTTTCAAAAGTTTTATCACCGCATCCTCTTTGATCACCGCAATCATTTGATGAGTAGATAAATTTAGCAGTTTACCGCATTCTGTTTCTTTTCCAAGTATGATTTCAATGATGAACAATATGCTTCTATCTCTTTCGTATATATTAGAGTCAACTTAGTCTTAAGATAGTTACCTTACGAAATATTTTTAGAAGTTAGGGGTTTGCGAGCTTTCTTTCAAACTCTCTTTACATCGCATTCTATGACCATCGCATGACTTATTTTAATTTCTTTTGGAAATGAGGACATTGCAGCATTTTAAATTTGGGGGTGGAGTATTTGTTACCGACCTTGCTTCTATTACAAAAAAAAAAAATTAAGAATAACAACTCTATTGTCAACGTAATAGAAAACCCATGTTGATAAGAGTTAAGTTGTGAAAGGCACTTACTCGTAGTTGGATGTCCGCATGACACACGTGGGGGCAATCCAAAACGAAAGTAAGTCACCAGGATCAATGCATAAATCAATGACCGCAACTCCACTGCCAAATCGGTATGAGTTTAGTCTGAAAAAGAGTGCATTGCTCGTAGTTGGATGTCCGCATGACACACATCGGGGCAATCCAAAATGAAGGCAAGGCACTCGGATCAGCGCAAGGTCAGAAAAAATAGCAATGAAGAAAATTTTTGTGTAAGGATAAATCATTTGAAACCCCGGTGAAAAATTTTCTTTTTGAAATAAATCATGCGATGTTCCGGAATTTAGTAAAGTCCTTTTGAAAGTTAAGTTTGCAATCCCTAAGTCTTAGAAATATTTTAGGAAGAGACTTGAATAAAACTTAAGGAAATTCTAGCATATAGGATTTGAACGAAGTATTCTTGAGAAATCTAGGAAAAGAACTTTGCGGTTGACTTGTTGAAGGAATCTTTAGCTTATGCTTGAGGACAAGCATTGTTTAAATTTGGGGGTGTTATAACGGGCAAAAATGCACGTTATCATAGTAGTAAGTTCTTAAACAATGTTGGATTGCGTTGATGAAATATGTTAACTTACGTCCATTAAGCATAAATTCTATAATATTGCGATCGCATGCGTCCAACGCATTAGAACAGTTGATCTTTATATTTTTGTGCAGAATATGTGTTAACGCAATGCAAGGATTGTGATCATAGGAATTCACTAATCGAGTGCAACTTCACTGCAAGGCTTTTCGTTGATCGTGCACGCACACACTCGCCCAAGAAAGAATCGCCGCAACTTGATCAGCGTAACATGGTGGACACATCCGGGTGAAAGGATAATTAAGAGCGATGGGACAGAAAGCTGATGACAGTCGGATCCAAATTAAGTTGACAGCCGATAACGGTCACAAAGTACATTCAGCTTTATCGGTGACAATTATCTGATGCATCAGTCAGGAATTAAAGTTGTCCATCTGTACAACCAGGAGAGAGAATCCACCTTTCACCATGGAAGCTCTATAAATATCAAGTGCATTCTTCAGAGAAGAGGTTAATCAGTCCACAAGTTCACGCCCCAGTCTATAGTTTTCTTGCATTTTAAGGCGGATGCGAGGGAGAAAGTTGTGCCGATAGATCGTTCCGGTAAGCTTGGGAAAGCACTAGAAGCTCCAAGACAAAGAGAGGGCCGACGGCTGCAGAAGCAAGAACATCTTTAGATCAGAATAGAGATTCAGTGTAAAAAGCCTCGGTCATCAAAGAATTGCTACCAGGCTCTCTACCTTTACTTTCCATTGTCATTTTGTACTCAACTCATTTATAAGAATGGAATTCCTTTCTCTATATCTGTTCACTCTCTGTGATTCACGCATGAGTAGCTAAATCAGTTGAGTGGGTTGAGAAGCATTTAGCTAGCACAACTAGGGAATCTTCATTCTTTGCGATTATCTAGTTTATGTATGCTTCATTCGTTTATTAGAGATACTCGGGAGGGTAGTCTAAGGACAGGATCTAGACTTGGGAAGGTCAGGTCAGAATCTAGGTTTGGAAGAACCAGATAATAACGCATAAATGAGAGATAGACGCTTAGGAATGAGCACTATCCATTCTTAACGCATCGCATGCATCTTAGCAATGAAATATGATTGTATGCGGTCACCTTGCTTCATGGATTTTGCATCAACGCATAGGACAAGAGTAGAGACTTAGGGATAAACTCTATAGACACCTTGTATTCAACACATGCATCCTAGACTTAGGAGCATCGCATTTACATTGGAAAATGACTTGCTATGCATGGTTGTAACATGATCGCATAGTCTGACGCATTCCCGAGTAACGCTAGCTAAAGATCTTTTCAACCCGTTCATCGCATACTCATTGCATCTATCAACGCAACTGTCTTTCTCAAATCCGCCGACTTTATTTATTCCTCTTTTTTTTTTCATCAACGCAACAACACATCCAACACTTTATCTATTTACTTGGTTACCACATAATTTTCATAAAAATTACCAACACAATCTATTTTCACACGTCCCTGTGTTCGACCTTGGACTTACCAGGAAACTCAGCGGAATTTACACTTGGATTCCACTGGGGAAACTTGAGTGCACAACGCAATCCATCAATTCATATCATTCATATTTCCACTACATAAAACACTGCAGCAATCTTCATCTCTTGAGAGCTTACTAAAGCAGTATATTGAGAAGAATGAAACAGTACTCCAGAATCAAGCGACGTCTATCCGCAATCTTGAAATTCAGATAGGACAGATTACGGGCGAACTCAAAAGTAGACCGCAAGGGGCATTGCCGAGTTCAACAGAGCTTCCGCGCAACCCAAGGATTTTGGGAAAGGAACAATGTCAAGTTGTAACGTTGCGAAGTGGAAAGACAGTGGCGGGAGAGAAAAAGGAGCCAAGCTGGACTATTCTAGTTGCGATGGAACCACAGACCCCATTGACTCAAAAAGAACCAGAAGAACAGAAGACGATGGAACTGGATATTGCATCCACTTCTTAGTCGATAGAGCAGAAAACTGTGAAAATACAACTGCTACCATTCCCCAGAGACTTAAGAAGAAGAAAAATGATGAAGTGCAATATCATTGCTTCTTGGACATGTTGAAACAACTACATATCAACATCCCTTTCACTAAAGTGATTGAACAAATGCCAAGGTATGCAAAGTTTCTGAAGGATATGGTGACGAAGAAAAGGAGCACGGTCAGTTCGCAACGGTGGCATTGACCAAAAGTTTAAAAACTATAATTCCACCGAAAATGCGCGACTCCGGAAGTTTCACAATACCCTGCTGAATTGGAGAGATATATATTGGTCAAGCACTTTGCGATCTTGGGGCCAGTATCAACTTAATGCCCCTTTCAATTTTTAAGCAGTTGAATGTAGGGCAAAAATTTAAGCTTTATTGCCTTAGTCGAAGATATGCTTTATTGCCTTAGTCGAAGATATACTTGAGAACAAGCATATATCTAAATTTGGGGGTGTGATAACTTATAGAAATACAAGTTATTTATGCTGCCTTATTCAGAAAATTAGCTAAGAAATATAATAATTATAAATTGTCATCAATACACCCACTAACACCATCAAGATGGTAAAAAAGAATATTTCAAGTTTGTTTTGCAGGAAATCCAGTCACCGTATGCGTTCATGGCTCAAGAGAAAAAGATTAACGCATCTACGTCGCATTGCGCCCATCATTTAGGAATGAAGAGACGATCTACGCACTGACGGCGCATGCGACAATCGATCTAGAGCTTAACTTCAACCGCATGCGGTAATAAAAACAACACTGCATGTGGACACACGATCGGAAGATGCAAAGAGCAATGCAATCATGGAGGATTTTGACACGTGTACAACTAACCATTGTGCATTTTTAACGGACTGATTGTATAACAGAAGGAATATTTATTCCACCATGTTCGAAATTTCCATAACAATAAAGTGGGGACCACGCAAGTCAGAGAGTCAAAGCTTTCAGCTATAAATGCCCTCATAGAATTCACTGAAAGATATACTTAATACAGGGGACAATTGATACGAGGCTATTGAGAGAAAAGGCTGATCTGAGTGCTGATCGGAGAAGATCCTGGAAGAAAAGAGACAAGGCCGAGAGGTGAGTCTCAAGGCGAATCATTCCAATTCCCCGCCGTGAAGCTCTATACCTAGATCAACTCTACCGGGTGAGCAAACCTGATAGGGAAGCTCATCATTCCATTCACTCCATCTACACCGACAAGCAATCTCTCCATCCAAATCGGTGTCAAGACATTTGACACTCTTCTGTATTTGTTCCTAACTCTTATTCATCAATTGTATTTCATCTTCTTAGTCTAAATCATTCACAACCATGTATCAGACGCTTGATTTTATAATTATTTATCATGATCATTCTCATTTCCACATTTTTGTCTATTTCTGTTCCTCCATTAATTAATTTCTCCACGATGTTTTCTTAATCCCTTGGTGATTAATATGAATTAAATAAGTAACTTAACCAGTACTAAAGAAATAAAGATGTTTAGCTAAAGCATGCTAGACGACATCTTCACCTGTGAGAGCATAAGTGAAGATGTCATTCTGATCTGTCGAGAGAAGGTTAGAACAATACGTTAACTAAAGCAAGAAGTATTTCCAGAGATAGAAGCAATCTTGCGTTCACTACGTTCGTCCCTGTTTCACCACAAAAATGTGGGAAACGCGGCCGATTACCGAGAGGTGTACGCCAATGGAAAGCGGAACCATACTTATATCTTTAACGCAATTAAGGAACTTGCGATGTTTATATTCATTACCCTTTCTATTTCTGCTTCGCACATAAGTCTTGCCACTGCATAATACGATCTTTATATATTCTTCACAGTCAGTCTCAACCTCAGTTTCTTGTATCATTTAACCTATATCTTGTATCAACATATCCTAGGTTTATTTTATCGCACTTTACTTTTAACGCAATTTACTTTATTATCGCATTTTTTATCGCTTACCTTTACTTTATCGCATTTTTAATACATGTACACACAACCTTTATTAAATTGAAAAACCCCCGGTCGCATTTATCACAAATATAAGGCAATTAACCTAAAACAATCCCTGTGTTCGACCTCGGATCACACCGAGAAACTTGTGGTGGAATTATACTTGGTTCCAACGCAAGGAAACTTGTGACAATGCATAGTATACTACAAGATTCTCATAAAATAAAGCATATTTAAAAGTAGTATCGCATAAATAAAGTGTGTCTGAATAACACAACATCCACATTCCATTTCCATTCCAAGTCATTGAGTTTATGGTAACATGAGCTTGCATGATCCATCATTCATCACAATCCATATGCCTATTTAGAATCACCGCATCTTAAGCGTTGTATGGCATCATCGCATTCTATTCTTGCTTGCATCATTGTATAGCTTATGCTGTTACAACAGGCTACAACCAAATCATGATTGCTCCTAAAGATAAAAAAAAACCACATTCACCTGCTCTTATGGAACATTTGCGTTTCGACGCATGCCGTTTGACTTATGCAATGCACCGAGCACATTCCAGAGGTGTATGATGGCCATCTTTTCTGAGTATCTTAAAGATTCAGTAGAAATTTCATGGACGAATTCTCAGTGTACGGGCAAACATACGAAGTCTGTCTCAATAATCTAGAGACGATACTGAGAAGATGTGAAGAGACGAACCTTGTGTTGAACTAGGAGAAGTTCCACTTCATGGTGAAGGAAGCTATTGTGCTCAGGCATAAAGTCTCCAAGGACGGGCTGGAGATGGATAAGGCCAAGATTTAGGCGATTGAAAAGCTCCTACCTCCAGCAAATGTGAAGACTATTAGAAGCTTCTTAGGACATGCAGGCTTTTATCGACGTTTTGTGAAGGACTTTTCGAAGATTGTGCGACCATTGAGTGTATTGTTGGAGGCAGAAAGAACGTTTGACTTTGATAAACAATGCCTTAACACATTCAAACTACTGAAGAACGCATTAATAACCGCACTTGTGTTGATCGCACCGGACTGGACACAGCCCTTTGAACTAATGTGCGAAGCAAGCAGTTATGCGATGGGGGCGGTGTTAGCGCAAAAGAAGAAAATAATGCTACACCTCATCGCATATGCAAGTAGAACCTTGAACCCTGCCCAAACAAATTACATTACCATAGAAAAGAAACTACTTGCAATGATCTTTGCACTGGAGAAACTTAGAGCTTACCTGCTGGGATCCAAAGTGATCGTTCACACCGACCACTCGACAATCAAATATTTGATGACAAAGAAGGATGAAAAGCCGAGATTGATTCGATGGGTTCTCCTCCTTCAAGAATTCAACATGGAAATCATTGATCGCAAAGGGACGGAGAACCAGGTTGTGGACCACCTATCAAGATTAGAAAATCCAAAATTCGACCACAACCAGTCGGAGGTGAACACAACTTTCCCAGATGAGCAGCTGTTTAAAATTGAAGAGTTACCATGGTATGTAGACGTGGTCAATTTCTTGGTTTGTGAACAATTTCCTGAGAACTACATAACCCATCAAAAGAGGCGGCTCGGACATGAATGTAAATCATATTATTGGGACAAGCTAAATATTTAAGAGAGAGGATCAAACCAGATTTTGCGCCTATGCGTACCAGACGCTACTCACTAGCGCATACTATCGCAATGCCATGGCTCGCCATATGGAGGACATTTTGGAGGCCAACACACAGCAGTAAAGGTGTTACAATGTGGATATTTTTGGCCAACTTTATTCAAGGACGCAAGAGACTATGCAATGAAATGTGACCGGTGCCAACGCACAGGAAACATTTCATGGAAGAATGTGATGCCCATGAATATCATCTTAGAATTGGAACTATTCGACGTCTGGGGTATAGACTTCATGGGACCATTTCCACCATCAAATGGTCATAAATACATTCTATTAGTCGTCGACTACGTTTTCAAATAGGTAGAAGCGATATCGTGCGTCGCAAGTGATGTTGTGGTAGTTTCCAAGTTCTTGAGGAAGAATATTTTCACTCGTTTTGGCACTCCACGTGCCATAATAAGTGATGAATGCTCTCACTTTGTTAATCACATCATCAACAAATTGCTGCTCAAGTATAATATCCTCCATAAGGTAGCCACCGCATACCATCCACAAACAAATGGTCAAGCTGAAGTATCCAATAGGGAAATCAAGCTGATATTAGAAAAGGTGGTGAAGCCTTCACATAAAGATTGGGCTATGAAGTTGGACGATGCCTTGTGGGCATACAGGACCGCCTATAAGACACCTATAGGCATGTCCTCGAATGCGCTGGTGTTTAGAAAGGCATGCCACTTACCGCTTGAGTTGAAGCATAAAGCAATGTGGGCAGTGAAAAAGCTCAATTTTGATTTAAAGGCCGCAGGGGAGGCAAAGAAACTTCAGTTGGTTGAGCTTGATGAATGGAGAACTCAAGCATATGAGAATGCCAAAATTTACAAGGAGCGCGCAAAACGTTGGCATGACAAACAATTATGCAAGAAGAATCTCCAAGTTGGACAGAAGGTCTTGTTATACAATTTTCGGCTACGACTTTTTCCCAGTAAATTAAAGTCACTTTGGTCCGGACCCTTTATAATCAAAGAAGTATTCCCGCATGGTGCGATCGAATTGACTAATGAAGAAGGGACCCGCGCATTCAAGGTCAATAGGCAAAGAGTCAATATGTATCACGGAGGTGACTTTCATCGGGAAAATACCTCAGTGGACCTGAGGAATCCTGAATGAAGAAAAAATTAAGCAGTCCCTGCGTTGTTATACGACAGAAACTCATCAGGGATGCAATTCTTTTGGAGTATCCTTTTCCTATCTTTGATTCATGAACTCACTCTACTTTTTTTATATATCCGTTATCATTTCTATATCCTTTTTACTCCTTGCATATAAAAAAAAAAGGGAGAAAAATTTTGTTAACTCTGTCTTTTATAATTTTTACCTTATCGATGTTTTTTTTGTAACAATCGTGGTGAACGATTGGGGAGAGCTATACGATAACCGAAAGACGCAACTAGTTCGACCAGCCACAACAATCGAAGAAATTGGCTCGCTGCAAAGAAGGATGTGATCACAAATAATGCGGGCGATAGAGCAAATTTGGGGGTTGTATCTTTCCTTGACTTTGTTTATTCCAAATTTTACACTCTCGCATCTCATTTTAACTTTGATAGTTTTATCATCGCATCCTCTTTAGTCGGCGTAATCATTAAATATTGATTACTTTAGTAAGTCACCGCATTGTTTTTCTATGCCAATTATGATTTCAATGATGAAGCACATGCCTCTATTTCTCATCGCATGTACTAGAATCAACTTAATTTTATGACAGTCAATTCATGAAATATTTCTAGAAGTTAGTGGTCCACCAGCTTTCTTTCAAACTGACTTTTACGAAACTTCCTAAGAGCATTGCATGAATTTTTTTTTCAGTCTATCAGCAATGAGGACATTGTTGTATTTAAATTTAGGGGTGTCGGTGTTTATTTTCAACCTTGTTACCTTTAGACATCTTTAAAAAAAAATCATAACGTTGAGAACAGATCCTACGCGTAGTTGGATGTCCACATGACACCCGTGGGGCAAGCCAAAAGAAAGGTAGGAATCATGATCAACACATAAATAAAATGATTGTAACTCCGCTGCCAAATGGGCATGAGTTTAGACTGAAAAAGAGCGCCTTGCTCATAGTTGAATGCTCGCATGACACCCGTGGGGGCAAGTAAAAACGAAAGCTAGGCACTCGGATCAGCGTAAGATCAAAGAAAGAATATCTAAACTGCGCAAGGATAAAAATTATTTGAGAACACCCCAGTTGAAAAAAAAAAGTTTTTTGAAATAAATCATACAAGGCCCTAGAAACAAGTAAAGTATTTCTGAGGGTTAAACTTGCGGTCCCTGAATTTTAGAAATATTTTAAGAAAAGACCAGGATAGGAATTAAGGAGATTTTGGTTCATAGGATTTGAATAAGACACCTCGAGAAATCTAGGAAAGGAAAAGACAGCTGATTCTCTAGAGAAAATCTTTAGTTTATGCTTGAGGATAAGCATTGTTTTAATTTTGGGGGTGTGATAACGGGCAGAAATGCACGTTATTACAACGCAAAGATATAAAACAATGTAAGATTGCGACGGTAAAAATATGTAAAATCGTGTCCAAAAGCATTAAGTTGAGAACATTGTGATCACATGCGCCAATTGCATTAAAGCAGCTAATTTACGTATTTTGTGCAGGAAAATATATTGGTGCAAGGCAGAATTGCGATCCAAGGAATTCAGCGTTCGAGGGCATTGGAAGATTGCGACCGCAAAGCTATGCAATCGTTTGCGTTCGCGAAGATCTGCTCAAGAAGGTGGCCGCATAGAGACGGCGCATCAAGGTGAAAGCTTAATAAATCATGATGGGACAAAAAGCTGATGACGGTCGAATCCGAATTTAGTTCACAAGCCGTTAACGACACACTGTAGCAAGTACACTCAACTTTTCGATGACCATTAATTGGCCCATCAGACAGAGAATTAATGACATCCCATCATTGCAATCATTAGAGAAAAAAGCTTCTTCATGTTGATCTCGATAAATACCGGAGGCCACCATCGATAAAGGAGCTTAGCCATATAGAGAGTTCACCTTATAGAAGATATTTAGCCATTATTCATAGTTTTCTTACAATTAGAAGGCAGAGGCAAGTGAAGGGCAGAGGACGCCGAGAGATCACTTCTGGGAAGCTTGGAAGACTGTTGGGACGCGCTGCAAATGGAGAGAGGGCCAACTCTTGTGGAAGCAAGAACATTATTTTGAGCAGAGTAGAGAAAAACACAGTATAAAAGCCTTGGGAAGCAAAACATTGCTACCAGGCTCACGATCCCTATTTTCCATTGTCATTCTGTATTCTGATTCTATTTATAAAATGGAATTTTCATCTCTACATCTGTTCACTCTCTTTACATTATGCATGAGTAACTAAACTTCTGAATGGGTTGAGAAGCAATTAGCTAACTAATGCGTTATTTTATAAGGTGAGATTATGGATGAAATGCGGTGAAGGAAATGCGTTGAGCAATCAAGCTTTCTCAGCGGAATCCAAGTATAAACTCCATTGAGTTTCCTGGTAAGTCCAGGGTTGAACTCAAGGACTTAGGAAAACAGTTGCGGTGGTAATTTTCACAAAAACTTTGCGGTAACCGGTAACTCAAATAGTTGTTTGGTTTGTTATTTGTGGTAATAAAAATAAACAAATGTGGTGGAGTTTCAAAAAGAGTTGATAAAATGGAAGATGCGATGAGTATACGGTGAACAGGTTGAGAAGGGTTTCAGCTAACACTTCATAGGATGCGTTCATGCTATGCGATCATGCAACACACATACAATAGTAAACCATCTCTCAATACGAATGTTATGGCTTCTAATGCTAGAACGATGCGATATATGCGATGAATCTATAGGACCTACACATAAGCCTCTATTCTTATTTATGCGATGAAAAAATGACACACACACAAATAAGGCGATCACATAATATCATACCGATCTCTAGGGTGCATGCGATGCAGGTTGACAAACAGAGTTTATCTCTAAGTCCCTATCTCTTGTTTATGCAGTTCTAATCTTGCTCTCTCGAGTCTATATTCAAACCTAGCTCTCTCAAGTCTTAGGTTCTTTCTTTAGACTCTCTCTCGAGTAGCTCTAAAGGGATGTTGGGCATAGCATAAACAAGATAATCGCAAGCAATGAAGATCCTAGGTCATGTTAGCTTAGTTCTTCTCAACCCATTCGACAAGTTTAGCTAATCATGCATGCTAAGAGAGTGAACAGATGTAGAATAAGAACTTTCATTGTATAAATATAAAGTTGAAATACAAAATAACAATGCAAGAAGAGGATAAAAAGCCTGGGAGCAATCTCTTGCGTCCCAGGCTTTTACACTATCTTTTCTACTCTTGTTCAAAAGATAATCTCGCTCTCGAGAGAGTCGGCCCGCTCTTTGCTTTCTACGCCTCCGGGTTCTTTCTCGAGTTGTCCTGAGCAATATTCCAGTGTCTCGGCTCTTCTCTTGCTCCGCCTTCTTAAAAATAAAAGAAAACTATGGACAAGCTAAACTATGAACAAAAACTTGTTGAACTGCCGAACTGAACCACTTTTCTGAAGGATGCCTTTGGTATTGATAGAGCCTTGGGGTGAAAGGCAGCTTCTATCTCATGATTGCACAGATGGGATGGTTTTAATTCTCTGACTGATGCGCCGAATATTTGTCACTGAAAAACTGAGTGTACTTGTTATCGTTAGTGGCTTGTCAACTTAATTTGGATTTGACTGTCATCAGCTTTCTATCCCATCGTGTTTACTTATGCCTTTCACCCAGATGCGCCCATCAAGTT
This sequence comes from Benincasa hispida, assembly GCF_009727055.1. Classification (NCBI taxonomy): domain Eukaryota; kingdom Viridiplantae; phylum Streptophyta; class Magnoliopsida; order Cucurbitales; family Cucurbitaceae; genus Benincasa; species Benincasa hispida. Next base: position 45,127,887 of record NC_052357.1, on the reverse strand, counting down.
GCACCGACTCTACGCGGTAATCCTTCTTGAGCAGATGTTTGTGAGCACAAATCATCGTAAAGCCTTGCGGTAATGCTGCGCTCGACCGTTGATTTCTTGTGATCGCGCTTTTCGCCTTGCGTCAACGCATATTCTGCATAAAAATACAAAAATTAACTGTTTCCATGCAATGAACGCATGCGACCGCAATGTTATGAACTTAATGCTTTTTGGACGCAATCTAACATATTTTATCAACGCAAGCCTTCATTGTTTAATAACTTAGCATTGTAATAACGTGCATTTCTGCCCGTTATCACTAACAAGACCTGAGATCTTCACTTTATGCGATCATCTTGTATTATGTATACGTCATTCATCCTTTAGAGATGCTCGAGAGAGTGGTCTAAGGATAGAATCTAGGCTTGGGAAATTCATATTAGAATCTAGGTTCGAGAGAGTCAGATTAGAACCGCATAAGCAAGAGATAGAAACGTAGGAATAAGTTCTGTTTTCTATTAACGCATCGCATGCACCCTAGAGATAGGATATGATAGTATGCGGTCACCTTGTGTATGAATGCATCATTCATCATCATATAGATAAGAATAGAGACTTAGGAATAAGTCCTATCGACATCATCGTATACATCGCATGCAACCTAGAAATTGGAGCTATGGTATTTTCATTGGAAGATGATTTGCTGTTGTGTGTGCGTAGCATGATCGCATAGCTTGAACGCAATCTTAGGAAATGTTAGCTAAATCCCTTCTCAACCTGTTTCTCGCATACTCATTGTAACTTTCGCTGTTATAAACTCTTTCCTCAATTCCGCCGCATAGGATTTATATTTTAAACAAACATACCAACCAACTTATTGTTTTGATTGTTACCGCAAAAGAATTAGAATTTACCGTCGCATACTGTCTCCATAGTCCCTGTGTTCGACCCTGGACTTACCAGGCAGCCTAGTAGGATTTATACTTGGATTTTGCTTGGAAAACTTGCATGTACAACGCATACACCACCAATTTCATCATATTCACAACACACCATTTATCTAGTTGCAGTTTAACGCTCAAAGCATAAGAATATTATATTTTTCACAAAGGGACTTGAGTAAACAACAAAGTAGCTTATTGAGTTGGTTATAGTAACTCACTTCTTTCCCAACCCTAGAAGAATAGCAATTGTAAGCATAACAAAGTACCTTCTTGAACTTAGATGTATGCATCCCATGTGTGGCAGCACACCGACTCTCTCATGATTATGTTCCATGCTTGATTATGATATCCCTTCTTCCTCAAGTATATTGAAAAGTGTTAAAACAGTAACTATTTAAAGTGAAACCGACATTTTATCTTACTTTTATCTCTCAACAAAATTGTAAACATCCTATATATAAAGGATCTAAAAGAGTGAAATCAATGAATTAGAAGAATTTATCTGTAATATTTTTTCCTTTCTACTTCTCAAGAAATCTCAAATCTTCTCGTGGACATAGGCACCTCTTGCCAAACCATGTCAAAATCTTGTTGTCTACTTCCCATCCCTTACCTTTCATGTGTTGCATTATAAGTCTTTTGATCTTAAAAAAAAAATTGCCATTATTGCTAAGCATTAAGAGCTCTCGGCCTTTCTTTTCCTTCTTTGTACAAAATAATTTCACTTTTCCTCAGCATTCAAACACAAGATAGAATCACCAGCAAACAAATCAATTATGATCTCAACATCTTCTTTTCCTTTAATAGGAAACTATGCACAATATTAATAATACTTTAAAATGTAAAGGGGGTGATAAAGCATCAATCTGAAAGAGGCCAAGGGAATTACTGAAAAGATGGAAGCCTAAAAAATGGTTTTAAAAAAATGAGTGATATTTGTATTTACGGTTTCTATGGAGCTACATTAATTCATCCCATTTAAAGAAAAAAGTATCCCATGTAAAAATTTTATGGAAAGAGAACTCCAAAGAGATGATTGTAATTGAAGTCTCGGAAAAAAAAAAAAAAAACACTAGTAAAGAATTGTAACAAAAAAAAATGTTGTGAGGTATGCTAGATTAGGCCTAGGAACATGAGTCAAAATAATATTCATAACATGAAACGAGCAAGAGAAGCAAGATTAGAATAATAGAGTGATGAACTCTGGTTTCTTCTACTTACAACCAATGTAAGAAAAATAGTTCAATGAACTATGCACCCAAAGAGCGAATCAAACGAGCAGAGACAAAACAACAAATTTTCACTCTATCAAACAAAGAAGGAAAAAAACCCAAATTACATTTAACTCTATCAAATGTTCACTCTATCAAACAACAACTAAAAAACCAAAACCCAAATTGTATTTAATAATCAAAGCCATACCAAACAAATTTTAGTTACAGAGCTTCTAGTAATCTTCACTCTATTAAACGAAGAAGGGAAAAAAAATAAAGGAAGAGTAAAGACTCGTTAAACAGAACAACAAAAAGATTCCATAACTCATAAAAGTACAAGAATCTTTAAAACCCAGATAAAAAAAATAAAGGATGAGTAAAGGCTCGTTAAACAGAACAACAAAAAGATTCCATAACTCATAAAAATACAAGAATATTTAAAACCCATATGCTAAATTTGTTGATCTCAGTTGGGTTTTGTTCCTTCTGTCCATTTGGACCCCGAAGAAGGAAAAATCGATCAGATGCAGAGACAAAAATTCAAACCTACAAACCCAGAAATGAAATCCAAGGACACTGATCTAGCCTGAGCTGCATGCAAGGAAGGACACCAGTTGCTTGGGTTTGGTGAAAAGAAAGGGGAGGAAAACACCATCGTCATCGGTTGCTACTCTACCGTCTGGATGAAGAAGACTCGATGAGAGAGGGGCGACTGGCTGCTATGTGAAGGAGAGAGGAAACAAAGGGAGAGAGGAGAGAACAAGCTAAACGGGTAGGATTCTCTTAAAAACTTAATTTTAATTGACAATTGCGGAAGGAGGGAAACAAAATTTAAGGGAAAAATGAAAAAATGAAGAGGGAGGGAGACAAAAAAAAATGAAGATTAAAAAAACGGATCTTTAATGTCGGTTTTAAACCAACATTGTAGCCTATCTTCAATGTCGGTTTAAAACCAACATTAAAAATCCATTTTTCTTCTTTTTTAAAAAAAAAACCGACATTATACATCCAATTTCACTTTTTCCAACCGACTTTAAATCCCAAAATTCTTGTAGTGAATGCGCTCGCATCAAAACCCTAATTTTGGGCAGATTGCACCTAGTTGTTCAAACTTACTGGTTTCTCGGTCCACGACCTTTTTTAGCTCCAAAATTACCTAGGGTTGTTCAAGGCAAGGATTTCGACCAACTTCACCAACTTGGCTTATATAAAGGGTTGGATACCTCTTGGTTCAAGCAATCTTCACTATTTAGATGTTATCCCACAAAATTCATTAAGAAATTCTTCAAGAACGAGAGTTTCGCTAAAGAACCATAGTTTCTAAGCTCCCCTGACCCATGAGAACTTGTTCAGTGAGGATTCATCCTTGAAAGAGTGTGAATACAGTATAGAAAGACTTTAAGAGGGAGGTTTTTGTTGAGATTTATGCCCTAAAATTTGTAGTTTTGTGATAAACATTTTTCATTAATTAATAAAATAAATTGTTATTTTTTTTTTTGCATAACATTATCCAATATAATGAAAAGTCCAAGGTTATTATTGTAAACTTGAATAATATGTAATTGATATACAAGTAGATCATGTTCAAGTAATAACCCAAAATGTCTATAGTATATGGATAAGGTTGGGTGCTTTATTCTAGTAACACTATTGATACGGTCTACTTTCTAAATGTTACAAATGATTTGATCTAAGTCATTCATGTAGAGATGCGGGGATATTATGTAAAAAAATGTTTGTATAAGAATGGACAGCAAAATATTTGATCTCTTTTCATAAATCCATTAATTGAAGAGATTAATATTTCATAGGATGATCATATGCAACTCGATTCAAATCTTGAGTGAGTTATAAACTTTTGCATGTGAGGGATCTTCTTTGACTTTATGTATGGCAAAATTCCCTATGGGTTCGGGTCCCCGCGGGTCCTTGACCCGATCGGGGTAGGGAATCCTCGGTTTGACCGGGTATGGGGTGAAACTGAAGAATTTAAATTAGGTCCCCAGTCGGGAACCGGGAGGGGATCCCCACCCCATCACCAACCCCGACCCCGACCCAATCCCACCCTTGTTCGATTTTTTTAATTATTAACATATATATATTAATAATATAATAATTAGAAAAAAAACTTAAAAAATTTTTAATTATAATTTTTTTCTAATATTTATTATTATTGTTATTGTATTGTTATTATTATTATATTATTATTATTATTATTATTATTATTATATTATTATTATTATTATTATTATATTATATTATTATTATTATTATTATTATTATTATTATTATTATTATTATTATATTTTATTATTTATTATTATTAGTTTTTTTTTTAATTTTAATTTCTAATATAATAAATTTACATAAAAAAAATTAAAATATTTTTTAATTGTTAATATTAACAAATATAGTAACGACAATACTAACTTATTGCATAAAATTTATAATTTTAATATAAATACTAATTTTAGTTAATTTTAGATAATAAAAATAATAAAATAAAAAACGGAGATTTTTCTTCGCAAAGACCCGAATCCCTGACCCCGACCCCCAAAACAGAGAATGGGATGGGGACGGGGATTAGAGATCCCCACGGGAACGGGGATGGGGAATGCATCCCGCCCCGGCCCGGCCTCGTTGCCATCTCTATTTGATTTGGTGGGTGAGAATGATCCATGTAGTCGATTCAATAAGTCTACCATTTAGGAACTTAACCAAATAGGAAGTTAGGAGCGTAATTTCACAAGATAAAATCCACTCATTCCCATATAGGGAAAGTAAATGAGTATCATTCAATGTTGATTTCGAGACTTGAACAATGGGGTCCCACTCTCTCACTAGCCTAAGGGGGACTTGGTTTATGGTTAGATCATAAACAAATTATGTTCATTAGAAGATCAATGATACTTAAGGTGCAAGAGGTTTGATTCATCTACAATTACGAACAACATATGAAGGATCAACTTGCTTGTAATGATTATATCCTATAGAGCAAAAACATTCATTTTGTTTTTCTCTTCTAGTAGCCCAAAATCCTATCTTATAAAAGAATATTTCACCAAGGATCAAAATAGAGAGCACAAACGAAAACCCACATTTAGTTGGAGCTTGCATTTGATAGGACTTGGTCCCAAGGATCCGCATCCTCAAACAACTAGCGATTTTTGGATTTTTTTTCTCTTTCATTTCATCTCTTAAATTTCACTTTTTCTACTTTCTCAATGCCCGGAAAAAAGAAAGAGATCAAAGGTATTGAATTCTTTGTTATCTAGCCTTACACGTTTTTTTTATAGATCTATTGTTACTATTTATTTTATTTTCAAATTATTCATTTTTTTTGTTCATCTCTTTTCCTAGGGTTTCTATTAGAGTTCCTTTCAATCATGCTTTTTTAAAAAGAAAAACAAAAGAAATAAATATGTATAGTAAAAAATCGAGATGAGGTTTAAAAAAAAAAGAGAGAGAAAAAGATGTACCTTAGATACTCTTGCTTTGTTAAAAAAAAAAATTTAGCAAACTTGTTAAAGAGGAGTACTAAGAAATGAGTTGGGATTGAGAGAGAAAAATTAGTAAAACAAAATAAAAGAAAAAGTGATATTTTAACTAAAAAAAATATATATAACATAAAACTTTATATATATGTATATTGCGTCAGTGGCAATGTTCCATATATATTTTGGTTTTTTTTTTTTATTTCTTCTGTTTTTATTTTAGTTTAGTGTTAAATTTAGTTTATTTCTATAATTGTTTTTTATTTTCTGTTTTATTTATATTTTTGCTTTACTAACATGAAAGCATTATATATTTATCTCTATGATTAGCATTTTGAATTGATTTACTTAATTTATTTTAATTATAGTGTTGCTTATTGTGTCATTAGCATTTTTTTAAAAAAAAAAATTTATAAATATATTATTATATTCTCTTTTGTGGGTAACTTAATATTTTTTACAGTAGTTATTTGAATTTTGATTATTTTTTTTATTCATATTCACTTTTTTAAAAAATGAAAATTTCGATGATGGATTCTAGAAATACTTGAGAGTCCGATTTTCTAGAATCTCGAGGTGAGGAAGTCGATCCTTTGATAATTCGAGATCAATCTTTAATATATTTTATTAAATTTTTAATAGCTTTTGTAAATGTAACATTAAATTGTATATTTTGCTAATGTAGATTTATGTTCAATTTGATATTAACTCTTTTTTTGGTAATATTAGTTTCAGCACTTTTTATTTTCAAATCTTCAAGTTAACTCCTTCCGAATTTTATTAAATGAGTTTAAATATCTTTTTCTAAAAAAAATTATTTTTCCAATATGTTTTATTTTTCTAAATTTTCCGACGACGTAATTTAGGAAATTTAGGAATCTGATTTTCTAGAATTCTTGAAGTGAGGAATTAATTCTTTGGGAGTCCGAGATTGATCTCCAATATATTTTCTTTTATTAAAATCTTAATATGTTAATCTTTACTCAATTTATTATCATATTTCTTAAGTTATGTTTTTACTTGTGTAATGTTCATATTAAATCCTATTTGATTTCTATTAAATTTATCTAAGTTTTTAAAAATCTTTTCCAAAACTCTTTTTTAAGTCAACAAATTTTTTCTTTAAATTACATACTTTTGGCATTTTTGAACATTTAAGAATTAATATATTATTTCAAAAAGGTTTTCTAATAATTTGTTTTCTTATCTAGGAAATTTGGGTGTCCGATTTTCTACAATTCTTGAGGTGATGGATCACATCTTTGGGAGTCCGAGATTTGATTCTAAGAAAAAAAAAATTAATTAATATTTAAAAAATCCTTTATTTAAAGGCTATTCCTAAGAAGGATTTTGAGAAATTGTAATAATTTCTCACATTCTTGAGGTGAGGAATTTTTCCTTAATTTCAATATAGCCAATTGAATTTCTCCACTTATTTTAGGGATCATTATTTCAAATATTGGAGTAATGAGAGGTAAAATAAGCATTTTTTTTCTTTGCAGATGAATTTCTTCAAAAAAATAATTTTGATTCAAAATTTAAAATTTGATCACCTTTTGTTAAAGAGGTGTTATGGGTGATAACACCTTCCCCATACACAAACGACTTCCGAATTCAACTCTAGTTTTCGCAGATTATTTTTTATTTGAAATTATTTATTTTATTTCGGTGTCCTATCACACCATAAAAAAAGGTTGGTGGCGCTCCTATTTTATTTTCTTTTAAAATTAACCCTTTTTAAAGACGTCAGTCGCTCCACGTCATCTAGGGCATATGGCGACATAGTTATTGATAAAAAAAATTGATTAATTAAAGATTTTAATTAATTAATTTTAGATCATTGGAGCTTATGATCTATAGGTCCTATAAAACCCCTTTGCTAACTCAAATGATTATTTAGGAATCAACGTCATAAAAGAAAATTTGAAATATTTAAATTGAATGTAGTACCTTTCGTACATTAAATAAGGGAAAATATATTTAATGTATTCAATATATTAAATATAAAATAAAACTATGTACACGTGAGATACCAAAATTTGAATATAAATCAAATAAGTTGTGAGAGAATTTGGATAAAAAACAATTGTTATTTTAATATGAGATATTAAAATATATTTAATTATATTTTAATATGTTTTCCCCTTATTTAATACATCAAATATATTAAATTCAATTTGGATATTTCAAATTTTCTTTCGACGAAATACGTCATTTGATAGACCTAGGTAATATAGTTGGTGCCATCAAGAATTGTGCTGATCGAACGAAATACGTCATTTTTTCCATTACAACGAGGGAAAACCAACAGAAACGATCAAATGAACAGAAATGGGCAAATAACGTACAGATTAGGCTTGATCAACTCGCTCGACTCAGCTCGGCTCGACGTGGCTTGACTCGGCTCGGCTTGCTTGGGTTGACTCACTCGGCTTGGCTCGCATGGCTCATCTTCATAGCTTGACTCTCATGGCTCATCTTCACGACACGGAGACATTTCAGATGACTTCGATGCAACCATGAACGACGATCTTTTGTCGAACGACGGAGATCTGGGTGGACGGCAACCCTTCAATGAACGAACGGATAGAGATGGACTTGGGCTTACCAACAACAGATGCAAACGGAGTTAGGCACGATTTAGGAGGACCATCAGACGACAGGCAGTGTGGAGTCTGGAGGACGGATGGACAGAGATAGACGAACGAAAGGCACGATACGAATGAACGAACAGAGACGGACGACATGGACCAATAAGCCGTTCAAGCAGACGCGATCTAAGGATGGACGGCTGCTGGCGCGATTTGGAGGATGAACGATTGACAGAGAGCTAAATATCTAATATTTAGTGGTATGGCTCTGATACCATGTGAATTTGTGTGTATCTTCTATACATTGACATTGACATTGTAAAATACAAAGTATAAATAGATATACAAGTACAAAAAATAGTTAACAAATCTCAACCTAATAACCATCATAACAAGTCTCAACCTAACAGAAGAATATCTTTACAATTTAACCGTCTAAATCACAAGTTTATATGTTAGGTAGGACTCGACTACAAGCACGATATGAAAAAAAATTGTTTTTGAAGGAATATTCCAATTCCATAACCGACACCACATTTCCTTTCTCTAATTATTTGACAATGTGGAAGCTTCAAAAGCTTCATCTTGAACTAACTTATATATATCCACTTTTATATAATATACTCCTTTTTTATCATAGTGTCAGAAGAAATAATCTAGATAGAGCATGTGAGCTAAAGGGATGTTTAGGATGACTCCATTTGTCAGCCACCGTTGATGATCAACTTTGATGACATGCTCTGACAACTACCTCTGACGATTAATTCCAATGACCAACTCCAGAAGCAATTACATCACATGACTACTGTTGCCTCACTCCAATGACATACTCAGACGACCACATTTAGTAGCCAAACTTTAATGATGACCACCTCGGACGAGTACCTTCAATGAATAGCATTTCTGACAATCATCTCTAGTGACCACCTCTAACGTCCAACGGCACATGTCTACCACCTCCGACGGTCAACTTCGGCCATCACTTGCGATGACTAACTCTATTAATCATCTCCAACGACTTATTCTAATGACTAACTCAACTGATCATATACTCAAAAAAGAAAAAAAAAAGTCAAAAACAAAAATAAAAATCTTGGACAGTAAAAATGTTTTTTAAATAACAAATTAAAATTATTAGTTCATAGTTTTTAATAATCGTCGTATATTGTAACTTAGTATTAATATAAACACTTTAAGTATATAGCAACCAAATATAAAAATTTGTGTATAAAAATACTTTTGAAAAGATGTAGCCGAACATATTTGTATTTTTATTTTAAATAGTTTTTAATAAAAAGTGTTTAAATGCAGATGAATTTTTTAAAATATTTTTTTCCTATACAATACAAAAAGAATTTTTTTGTTGTCTTCCCTTATATATCCATGATCATCTCTTATCTAGTTAATGTGAGACTTTGGCCGAACATATATATATATATATATAATAAACCACTAAATCTAAAAAAACTACATAAATAGACTTTTGTTTAAAAAAAAAAAAAAACCAAATATTATACTTTTGTCTAACAACGTGCATAAAAAAACATTAAAAGAAAAGGTAATTATTGATATACCCCCCATTAATCAATTGACGATTATTGTGGAATAAAATTGTTGAAATCCACGACATTTACAAATATCCCTAAGCCTTATATGAATATATCGTTGGGTGTAATCAAACGAAGTGTTGTCTCTAAGAAAAAACAAAAAACAAAAACATTATGGTAGTATATGGTTGTATATTTTTTTCATACCATATTTATATTTCATAAATGTGAAGGTGTATATAATAATATGATGCATATAAGATTTAGGGTATTATGCTTATATTTTGTATATAATTATTTTTGTTCTAAAGAATATAACTATATATTTTTACATGTGGTTCTAAGTGGTTGGGGCTTCTCTTACGGAAACCAGGTAGATTCTTCTCCTTGGAACCTTTTTCCTTAAATTGTGTGTGGTTTTGTTCTTTTTTTGGGTTTGGTTCTTTTGTTGCTTCGTTATTTTGTTTGTGCCTTGATCTCAGGCTGTGAGGTCTATTTCTCTTTTTAGTCATAAAGATCTTTGCAAATAAAATTTAGAAAGTAGAATAAATACTATCAAATTAAAATGAAGTGGTATAAAAAACAATGGAAAATGATGTAGCTAGCAAGAATAAAAAAACACGAGATACATGGATGGCACTTGACATGTAGAAAAACAGTGGGAAGTAGAAGCCAATGAACGAAGGAGAAGTATCGACAACTTAAAGTAATTATTTATGTATATAACATATTTTCAAGTTGAGAGGAACAAAAGTATATGTATTCTTTTCGAGTTGAGAAGGGTACATGTCCTCGATCCCTTCATGGATTCATCAGTGACTATATACTATTTATGTTCGTAACTAAAACAAATATATCTTTTTTTATTTTATGTTGTGTAAATGGTTAAATATGATCAACAAAAATATGTTGTATATATAACCACAATAAAGTACCAGAAAAAATAAATAAAATAAGTGATTGAAAAACAATGACTACTATATTTAAAACTTTATAACCACAACGAAGTATAAGAAAATTTAAAACTTAAACATTCGGAATCAAATAGCCACACACATGAAAATTAATTCATTCTTTATAACCTATTCATGTTAATTATCTTTGAGCTAAAGTTCATTTTGACTCCATTATAACTTATTCAATATACCACTCAAAGAAAAAAAATTGTCATAAGTTATAATAAATAAATAAACAGGACAGTTGCAAATATAACAATCAGCCTAAAATATTTGTAAATATAAACACAATGCAAAAGAGTTTACATATATAGCAAATTTTAGACTTTTCTTTTGAAATCTATCAGTGATAGATCATATTATTAGTAAAAGTCTATAGGTGATAGACAATATCACTGGAGGAGTTTATTAACAATAGAGTCAATCATCAATAAATTTGGTCATATTTACAATTATTTAAAAATGTTGTTATACATTGAATTATTAAATTTAAAATTATTATCCAATATAATTACATGAAATAAATATGACCTCAAATACAATGATGGAGATTTGGAATCTGCCAAAAAGAATCATAATTGTACTAAAAGATTCTTTCTGGTGATAGTTTTTCCAAAAAAAAAAATGTGGAGGAAGAAAATGGAGGGTATAATAGAGAATTTGCAATCACTTGGGCATTTCTTTTTCCATTAAATTTAAATAGGTATCTCAAAAAGTAAAATATGTGGAAGGAAATTCATAGGGCTAGATAAGTCATTGTCTTATAAAGTAAGCAAAAAGAAAAACCCACCTCAAAAATTGATTTTCCCATCTCTTTGATATTGATGTTGTGTCCCCCACACCCAAAATAAAAAATAAAAACTATTTTACCAATAATTGTACTCAAACTTTAAAGTTTGTATAAATATTGTGGCTTCTAAAAACTACTTATTCTTTAGTTGATTGGAGAAAAGAAGAAGGCAATTTCAAAAATTAAAAATTAAATTAATTTTAACGTCAATTAAGAATAAAAAACATGAGCCCAAATTTGATTTTAAGCGCAGTTCAACTGATGATGGCATGAATTTGTACTAATTATAGGTTGTTTGTGGTTCGATCCATTCACTATACATATTTATCTTAAAGGTAAATATTACTTTTTTGATTCCCGAGAGATTTAAAATGTGTCGAGAAAAAAGACAAAATGTTGATGTGACAAGACGGGTTTGGAGAAAGAATTGTAATTTTAATATTTTCCTCTTCTCCCTCCTCTCCTCTCCTTTGTCTTTCCCTTGTCTCTCTAGTTCTCTTAATACAACCACATGACTCTCCCTTAGAAATATCATATGTCGTTTTTGAAGAAACAAAAATGCTTGGTAGGAGTTGAACATGTGAATCCTTCCATTTCTATTGCTCCACCACCTGCGGCTTTTCAAATGACTGAGCAACTGTACGTCTGTATTTCTTTTCTTTTCCCTTTTTTCTTTTTTTTTTTTTTTTTTTTTTTTTTTTGTAATCCATTAATGTCAATGGAAGGCAATTGGTCACGGTGAATGATAGAAGAGGATTATTTAAGAAAATTGTTAGATGATTTGATGTCAAATTTTGAACGAGAGAAACACATCTAACCTTCATTTGATACTAAGGGAGAAGAATGTAGCCTACAGAATAGAAAATCTGCACACTGATATGGTGTTTGTCACACACACTCTGATGCTTAAGTCAGAAAGTGAAAGAGTGTGAAGTTCAAGAGTTTGAGAGTAAGACTCAAGTTGCCTAATATGAAGTTATAAGTATGTATTTATAGAGAAAGTTGACTTAAGTTGTTCCCTAAGGTTTTGAAGTTGTTTCAAGATAATTAAAAAACCTACCCGGCCAAGGAGCGTGCCTAGTTTCATGTTTGGCTAGGGTCGACTTTTGCTTTGATCGAGGCCGAACATCTTCCTTAGGCCATATTTCAGGACTAAAATGATCTCTTGGGTCAGGTCATGTGCAAAGCATCCTCTCTAGGAATTTAGCTAAGGGTGAGCACACGGGCTTGGGTCAAGGCCCAAGGTCCAAGCCAAACCCTTTTCCTAGGCCCATTTTGGTCCTAAGTTGTTACTTCCGACCCATATCATGCTTCTTCTTGACTTTGTCATTTGTATTTGTGCTAGATGTCAATTGTACCCTTCAGTCTAAAATCACTGATAACATTAATGAAGGGATTGAACTTCGTGCGAAAGCAATTGATCGTCTGTGCTTTTAATTTAAGTTTCGAATTTATAAAATAATAGAGAAGGATAAACATATAATTTTAACTAAGCATGCAAAAATAGAAAAGAGTTAATACATACCCCTTGAAGACTGTCTTTAAGAAATCTCCTCTTTACACGAAATATCCCACCAATGAATCTTCAAGAAGATACCACCACTTGGTTACTTGTTATTCTCCAGCAATGATCTAGATTGTGGGATCCAAAAACTTTTTGGAACGAGGAAAAGAAAAAATACTGCTTAATTTTTTTCTTTTGTGTTCTTGAGAGAATTGGAGATTTTGAGAGAGAAAAAACTTTTCTTTATAATACGTTAAAACAAATTTTTAAACTTCTCTCATGAATCTACATTAAAGAGAAAGAGGAAGGAAGTTACAATAACTCTCCACCCATAATTAAAAAAAAAATTGGGGAGTTACCTTTATTATTTAATTCTTTTATATTAAATATATTTAATAGGGGGCAGGAATGTTTAAAAAAAAATTCTAAAATTAGGCCCATGGACTATTTATTGATTTTGACAAGAATGTCAAACTTTTTAAGTCCAGTCCAAATTCACTAATGGCTAAAAAAGGGTTGAAAATACCCTCACTTATTTGAATCAATTCTTGCTCATTTTCAATGTAATTGTAGGGTTTCATTTTTTTTTTTTTTGTTCTTCCTCTTACTCCAATTTCTTCACTGAGTTTTCCTCTTACTCCTCCAATTCTTCCTTTTCTCTTCAACGTCGAGACCTTCATCTTCCACTCCAGTTCTTCAACGTCATTTTCACATTGATTACAAGTTGATTCCTCTTACCCACAAAAATATTCCTCTTCTCTTAGAGTTGCTTTTTGCTTCAACTGGGAGAGAAGAATGAGGTAAGAATATATTTAGGAAGATTGCTTCAAGTGGTTGTTTTGCTTAAAATGATTTTAAGCCTTCTATTAGTCAATGTTGTTTTGGTTTAAGCATTGTTCTCCTATAAGGATATTTAATTAAGTTTCGTTTTAGTTTTGTTTAGTTAAAAGAATGTTAGGATACTGATTCTTGAAAATCTTTATTAATGTAACGAGTTGGTACAATCTTCCGGAATAACAACTAAACGATGAACGAATTCTTTATTAAACGATAAGAGTCAAACAGAGACTAAACGATCGCTTATCAAACTCCCAACGATTGTTTACAAAACTCTATACGGTCGCTTACAGTCTCTACACGATCGTTGAGAAACACTAGAGGATCGCTCACAAATACCCCCACGATCGCTTACAAGGTACCACACGATCGCTTACAAAATATTACACAATCGCTTAGTAGATTCTATTTGATCGCTTACCAAATGCTATACGATCGCCTACCAGATGCTACACGATCGCTTAGTAGAAGTAGACGATGAGCGGCACACTACAATGAACTCTACACGACAGAGACTTCCGAAATCCCACTCTCAAGACCTCTCTTTCCTCACTCCTGATATTCAGACTTTACTATCCTCTCTTTCCGTTTCTTTCTTCTTTTAAACCTCCACTTCTCCCAACCGAATTGGAAGTCGTCCTTAACCGATTCAACCGCCTCTCCCATATTCTTTCTTTCTTGATATTGCAACATAATTGATTTTGCATCTTATTATGAAAATCCAATAAATGCATCATTGGCTATAGTTTGAATGTTGTAACTTTATGTAGTGACATAAACAGGATCAAGTTGATAGTATATAGCCTAAATGGTCTAATAAGTATATGGATAAAATTGGATATCTCATCCTGGTAACACTATTGGATGCGGCTCACTCTGTAATTGTTACAAGAGTTATAAGGTGCTATAAACGATGTGATCCACAAATTGTTCATGCTGAGACATGAGAGTGGGGGCATCGTATGCAATGAGTTTGCATATAGACTGGACCACGAAAATAGTCAATTTTCTTTCTCACGATTGTTTACTATTAAATCTAACTACTTCATTTATTATATAACCTAGGTTAACTCGATCTTAATCTTAAGCTAGCTATGAACTCCTGTTTGTTTAGGATTATCCTTTGATAAAAAAATGGTGAGAGTAGTCCAACAGCACTATTCAATAAGCTTACCAATTTGGGGATAAGACCAATGAATAGCTGGGGACATAGCCTTGCAAGATGGAATTCAATCCTACCCTATTTAGGGTTAGTAGGTAGGTTGTTCTCTTAAGTACTGACTCCAGGTCTTGAACAATCAGGGCCCGCCTTCTTATGATAGAGAAATGATTTGATTCATATAGATTATGAATCATAATTGTTCATTAGAGGATCAGTAGGAACTTAAGGAACAAGATGTAGTCATAAGGGTAAAACGGTATTTTTGACCTAGCTATGATTACGAACAACCTGTGAAGAATCGACTTACTGATTATCGTTATTAAGTGGACATAATATATCTACAGTGAGGGGAGTTCAACTATGGGCTATAGTGGAGTGTCCCTTTAGTTAACGAATGGGGGTTAGATCGGACTAATGAGTTTAGTCGATTAATCTCGAATCGTTGGAGCCCATGATCTGTAGATCCGCGAGGTCCCCTACTAGCTCGTAAATGGATAAGCTTTAGGGTAGCTTGAGAGATTAATTTGAAACGTTCAAATTAAACGGAACAAGAGAATAAATATTTAAATATGATTTAAATATATAAAGATGATTATTGTGCACAAATTAATTTAATATTTGATATTAAATTAATTAATTTTTAAAGTTAATTTATGAATCTAAATTTTGTATTAAAATGATTTAATATCTTTTTTGTTTTAAAAAGAAATTAGAAAATCGTTTGCATGATTGCACAAAAATGGAAATGGGTATTTTCCATTACCATCATCTTTATGCTCACACAAAATGCATTATCTTCTTGACCTTGATTCTCCAAGCATGAGCGGAAGCCATAAACTTCATCACTTTGCATGTTCATCTATTATCTAAAGTAGAAGGAGTTATTGGAGAAGAGGATAATGACACAAAATTTCGAAAGAACTTTCTCTAAAGAAGAAGCTGTCTTCTTCAGTTGTGCTGCTGTGAGCTTCTCTGGTTTCTTCACTTTTTCAAGTTGTTCTTGAGTCCCACAACTCTGTCTAAAGCTCCAAGAGCATAGTAGGAAAGGCTTTGAGGTGGTTCACGTTGATAACAAGAGTAGACAGCAGTTGAACAGGCGTTATCTTGAAGAATTCATCAGAGGTATGTTCAGAAAACCCATTTTTTAGAAGAGCATGCTTTAGCTTTTGCTAAAATTAGTAAATTAGAAAGCTTATGGATCCTTGATACTTCCACTGCATGTTGTTATACTCTTTCAATAGGTATCAGAGCATTTTTTACGCTTTCAATTCGGTCTAATTTTGGCAAGGTGGGTGTTTTTTCATGAGATATATGAAATTATTGTACTTCTATGGTTTTCTCTGTTTTGACATTTTAATTCTCTTTATTTCTCGATTAAATTTGTAATTGGCTCTTGTTTGATGAGCATTTATGTGTTAGCAAGAGTCTGTAATTTATTTGGAGTCATTAGAGTTGAAATTAAGATGTAACTAAAGAAACAAGCAAAGGAGGTCGAGTTACTGTTTCAGAGTTTTTAGCTTCTGCTTCAATCTGTTGCTGAGGTCTAGTAGCTAAACGATCGTTTAGCTCTAGACGCTACACGATGAGAAGAAAATCTATATGATCATTAGTAATATGCGCTGGTCATTGTGATGTTGAACGCTAAACGATCATGTACCTACGGGAGCTAAGCGATGCGTTCATTTGCTATACGATAGTATTACGCAATCGTTTAGTTTTTGTCGTGGGAACTAGATGATTCGTTGATTTTGCTAAACAATGGCACTATACGATTATTCAGCAACGATACACACTAAACGATGCGATGAAATGCTACGCGATAGCACTGAGCATTTCATTTGGTCGCGGAGATAAGCGATCGTGTAGATAAATGTTATACTATGCGATGATGTTCTATACGATGGAGCTATGCAATCGCTTAGTTGTGGGCAGATACTAAACGACGACATGAATGTGTTGGGTGCTGGTGTTATGCGATCGTTTAGTACTATGCGATGGAACTAAGCAATTGCACTGCGATGGAACTAAACAGTCGTCTAGTCCTATGCGATAGAGCTAAACGATCATTCAGGTTTCAGGAAATACTATGCGATCGTGTACTTCCTCACAACTCCAGGCAATGACACTAGACGATTACATCTAGGCATTACATGATCGGCCTTAGCAGCATAATGAGGTTGGATCGAGAGCAACCGATTTGACTGGTTTACTTAAGGTTCAATCTGGTTCAGCCTCAAATGGTTGTGGTTGGTCCGGTTTAGGCTTTGTTAGTCTGGTTGGAGGTTCAAGTTGTTTTAGGTTCAGTTTGGAGCGGTTCGAGCGATTCAAAGATGGTTTTGAAGTTGTTTGTAATAGTTAGTTGTCTGTTTGCTTGTTTATGCCAAAACGAAAACCATAACAGTTAGTATTTAATTGTTTATGCATGAGATGTATGTGATAATTCAATAAATTCATGTATATGCATACAGTATGCCATGTAGATTTAAAGTCCCACCGTAGGAAGTATGTTACATGTATTGATAGTATGTTATAATTGTTATAATATATAGTATGTATGTTAGGGCTATGTTTAATATAATAGTTATATTAGATACCTTTGTTGAATGTTGTGGATGTTTAAGCATTTCTAAATTTTGTAAGTTGTTATAAAATTGGTTAGACGTTTAAAATCCATAATAAAGAACAGTTGCATGCTCACATAGGTTAACAACTAATTTTAATCGTTAGAATAGATTGTTGCCTTATAAAATACGGTTACGAACTCATATCGGTTCATAAACCTGTCTAAGGCTGGGGGTACTTAAGTTGACGGTTTACGGAACACCTCCTACCTGGGGATTATGACCAAACAATTGAGAGTTGTTAACTAATTTTATGAGTTTGCGTGAGTGATGTGAGGTAATAAAAAGGTTTATCACCTAGACATTGTAGGTTAAATCTAATTATAAGAGTTATATTTGGATAAACTACTTAGACTTAGGTTGTATGAAATTAGCCGTCATGTCTAAGTAAATTACCCAAACATTTAGAATACTTCAGTGAGAGATTAACAATATATTTGATATATAGTTATTAGCTCTCACATCCTCAAGAGTTCACACCGTGAGATCCATGCTCGACTTCTTGTTGATTTTACCTCGATTGCTCCATACGGAAAGTGTTTGTATGAGTCAATAACAAGGTGAATGAGGGAAGTGGTTCATAGTAAGTGGGTGAAGGAAATGTGTCAACATTGTCCTACGGTCTCCTCCATTAGTTTGAACCGTGAGATTCCTATGTTGCGCCTGCTGTCGTTTTTATGCGGCACTAACTAGTTGTTAACCGCGGCGATCCCTACAGAGGGTTGTAACATAGTATTCGGAACAACCCAAGCTTCAGTAAAATGAATAGGGTCTTATAGTTCCGTCTTAGATATTGTCTTCTCTCTCGGAGGCATATTCATACCGTCCTATAAGATCTAAAAATGGCGGGTCACACTTACAAGAATTACTAAGTGTTAGTAAAGATCTTGACCGAAAACGATAACCAAAAGAACTATTGGGATATGAGTTATTCTAGATAATAGTATTTGGTCAAGAACTTGTCTTGCTTCTGTGAAGGAATTCTTGACTGCCCTATGGTAGCACTTGTTCTAAATCACTTAAGTATCGTTGCAAATAAATAAAGATTTATTAGGTACTTTATTAGTTTTGCTAAAATGGATTTAGATGCATATTTAATAGAATTTGTTTAAAATGTTTCAGCAATGTCGAACTCAATTATACAACTGCTTGCTTCTGACAAATTTAACGGAGAGGGTTACTCCAATTAGAAATCCAATATCAATATAATATTAGTAGTAGATGACTTGAGGTTTGTGTTAACGGAGGAGTGTCCTCCAGTTCCCAGTTCAACAGCGACCCGAGTTATTCGGGATGTTTATGATAGGTGAGTAAGGGCGAACAAAAAAGCCCGGGCCTATATCTTGGCGAGTATATCTTATGTACTCAACAAGAAACATGAGGTCATGCCCACAGTTTGTGAGATCATGGCATCATTACAGGAGATGTTCGGGCAACCATCATCATCTGTTAGACATAAAGCCATTAAATATGTGTATGTGACATGTATGAAGGATGAGACCAACGTGAGAGAACATGTTCTCGACATTATGGTCCATTTTAACATCATAGAGGCTCACGGGGCTATGATAGACAAAACAAGTCAAGTGAGCATGATACTGGAATCTCTTCCTGAGAGCTATCTGTCGTTCAGGATAAATGCTACCATGAACAAAATCACTCATAACTTAACGACGTTGTTGAATGAATTGCAAACTTATCAATCAATGATGAAACTCAAGAAAAAGGAAATAAATGTTATTACTAAACCGAAAAAGTTTTACAAATGGTCTATGTCTGGTACGAAACCCGTTGATGATAAGAAAGCTGGTCCTTCTTCTTCTTCAAAAGATAAAATCGTACAGATGAAAAAGAAAGGAAAAGGGAAAAAGAAAACCGCTGCGAAGAAAAACAAAAACAAAACTCCCAAGGAAAAATGTTTCCATTGTGGAGAGGTTGGACATTGGAAGCATAATTGCCCAAAATATCTGGCTGAAAAGAAAACAGAAAAGAATAAACAAGGTAAATATGATTTACTAGTTGTTGAAACATGTATAGTGAAAAATTCTCACCTTACCTGGATATTAGATTCAAACACCGCTAATCATGTTTGTACTTTTCTATATGAAACTAGTTCTTGGAGAAGACTTTCTGAATATGAGATGACTTTCAAGGTGGGCACAGGTGAAGTCATTTCAGCTGAAGCAGTGGAATATGAAGTTGTTTTTGGGAGATTCTTTTATCTTACTCAAGAATGTGTTCTTTGTACCTAAGATGAAAAGGAATCTGATCTCCATTTCTTGTCTTTTAGAAAATATGTATGTGTATCTTTTGAATATAATGAAGTGTTTGTTTATTCAAGAGGTGTTCATATTTATTCTGCTAGACTTGCAAATAACTTATACATATTACAATTAACAAAAGCAAAAGCTATTTTAAATATAAAGATGTTTAAGACGGCTGACACTCATAATAAAAAGCGAAAAAATTCTCCTAACGCCTATCTTTGGCACCTCAGGCTTGGTCACATTAATCTCAACAGGATTGAGAGATTGGTAAAAAAACGGTCATCTAAATAAGTTAAAAGATAATTCCCTACCTCCAGGTGAATCATGTCTTGAGGGAAAAATGACAAAAAGATCTTTTTCTGACAAAGGTCTTCGTGCCAAAGAACCTCTTGAACTTATACATTCAAACCTTTGTGGAAATGTTAAATCTCAAGGAGGATATCAGTACTTCGTTAGTTTTATTGATGATTATTCTCAATATGGCTATATTTACTTAATCAGTCACAAGTCTGAAACTTTTGAAAAGTTCAAAGAATTTAAGTCTAAGACTGAAAATCAGTTAAGTA
Organism: Benincasa hispida; assembly: GCF_009727055.1. Classification (NCBI taxonomy): domain Eukaryota; kingdom Viridiplantae; phylum Streptophyta; class Magnoliopsida; order Cucurbitales; family Cucurbitaceae; genus Benincasa; species Benincasa hispida. The sequence goes on along the minus strand of NC_052357.1, from coordinate 45,107,415 downwards.
AAAGAATTAAAACACTTCGATCTAATCGAGGTGGTGAGTATATGGATTTGCAATTCCAGAACTATCTAGTAGATCATGGAATTCAATCCCAACTCACAGCACCTAGAACACCACAACAAAATGGTGTGCAGAAAGGAGAAATTGAACCTTGTTGGATATGGTTCGGTCTATGATGAGTTATGCTCAATTACCTTAATCCTTTTGGGGATATACAGTACAGACTGTAGTTTATATTCTAAATGTTGTTCCATCCAAAAGTGTTTTAGAAACACCATATCAATTGTGGAAAGGACGCAAAGCAAGTTTACATCATTTTCGCATCTGGGATTGTCCAACACACTATTGGTACAGAATCCTAAAAAATTAGAAACACGTTCGAAATTATGCCTATTTGTAGGATATCCCGTGGAAACAAAAGGAGGATACTTTTATGATCCCCAAAAAAGATAAAGTGTTTATATCGACAAATGCAACTTTCTTGGAAGATGATCATATTAAGAATCATCTACCTCGCAGTTAACTAATATTGCAAGAACTGTCTAAAGATACTATAGATAAATCAACAAGAGTTGCTGGTCAAGCTGGTCCATCAACAACGATTGTTGTCCCATCACGTCCATCCCAAGAGTTGGGCATGCCTCGTCGTACTGGGAGGGTTATTCATCAATCTGAACGCTTCATGGGTTTAACAGAAACTCAAAACATCATACAAGATGATGTTTAGAGGATCCATTAACCTTTAAGAAGACAATGGAAGATATTGACAGGGAACAATGGATAAAAGCCATGGCGATGAAATGGAGTCTATGTACTTCAACTCAGTCTAGGAACTTGTAGATCAACCACAAGGTGTTACACCTATAGGTTGTAAGTGGATCTACGAGAGAAAACAAGACCAAACTAGCAAGGTACAGACCTATAAAGCCAGGCTCGTGGCAAAGGGTTTTACCCAAAGAGAATGAGTTGATTATGAAGAAACTTTTTCTCCTGTTGCCATGATTAAATCAATAAGAATACTTCTTGCCATTGCTACATATTATGACTATGAAATATGGAAAATGGATGTCAAGACAGCTTTTTTGAATGGCTATCTTGATGAAAGTATTTTTATATCTCAACCAGAAGGGTTCGTCGAAACAGGACAGGAACAAAAAGTCTGTAAGCTTAATCGATCCATTTATGGATTGAAACAAGCGTCCAGATCCTGGAATATAAGATTTGACACTGCGATCAAATCTTATGGCTTTGAACAAAACGTTGACGAACCTTGTGTATACAAGAAAATAGTCAACAAAACTATAGCATTCTTAGTTCTGTATGTTGATGATATCTTGCTCATTGGGAATGAGACAAGCTTTCTTGCTGACGAAAAGAGATGGTTAGCATCACAGTTCCAAATGAAAGATTTGGGTGATGCTCAGTATGTTCTAGGAATACAGATCTTTCAAGACCGAAAGAATAGAACATTAGCACTGTCTCAGGCATCTTATATTCACAAGATGTTGTCAAGGTATAATATGCAAAATTCCAAGAAAGGTTTATTACCTTTCAAGCATGGAATTCATTTGTCAAAGGAACAATGTCCTAAGACACCTCAAGAGATTGAGAAGATGAACATAATTCCATATGCCTCTGCAGTTGGAAGTTTGATGTACGTTATGTTGTGTACACGTCCCGACATATGTTTTACAGTTGGAATTGTCAACAAGTTCCAATCTAATCCTGGACATAGTCATTAGACCGCTGTAAAAAATATCCTCAAGTATCTTAGGAGAATGAGGGATTATATACTTGTGTATGGACCTAAGAATTTGATCCTTACGGGATACACTGATTCTGATTTTCAAACTGACGTAGATTCTAGGAAATCTACTTCAGGATCATTTTTCACTCTTAACAGAGGAGCTATAGTTTGGAGAAGCATCGAGCAAAATTGTATCGTTGACTTCACCATGGAAGCAGAATACGTGGCTGCATGCGAAGCTGCTAAAGAAGCAGTATGGCTACGCAAATTCTTAGCTGATTTGGAAGTCATTCCAAATATGCACCTACCTATCACACTGTATTGTGACAACAGTGGTGCTGTTGCTAACTCAAAGGAACCCAGGAGTCACAAGCGTGGAAAACACATTGAACGAAAGTACCATATCATCTGGGAGATTGTACACAAAGGAGATGTGCTCGTCACAAAGATAGCCTCTGAAGACAACCTTGCTAATCCATTCACCAAGGCCCTCTCGGCTAAAATTTTTTAGGGTCACCTAGTGAGACTAGGACTCCGAGTAGTGTAATCTAGGGCAAGTGGGAAAATGTCTATAGTATTGTAGATGCCCTAGTTTATTGTATTTTTTCCCATTATGTATCTCAACATTATATTGTATATATTTGTTCTCACTGGAGTTTTAGTCCAAGTGGGAGATTGTTGAGAATGTCCTAGAACTCGTAGTTCGTGTTAAACATTATATTTTATCAATAACAATGACTTGTTGATTTTGCATCTTATTATGAAAATCCAATAAACGCATCCTTGGCTATAGTCTGAATGTTGTAACTTTATGTAGTGACATAAACAGGATCAAGTTGACAGTATATAGCCTAAATGGTCTAATAAGTATATGGATGAAATTGGATATCTCATCCTGGTAACACTATTGAATGTGGCCCACTTTGTAATTGTTACAAGAAGTTGTATGGTGCTACAAACGATATGATCCACAAATTGTTCATGTTGAGACATGAGAGTGGGGGCATCCTATGCAATGAGTTTGCATATAGACTAGACCAGGAAAATAGTCACTTTTCTTTCTAACGACCGTATATTATTAAAACTAACTATTTCATTTATTATATAACCTAGCTTAACTCAATCTTAATCCTGAGCTAGCTATGAATTCTTGTTTTTTCGAGATTATCCTTTAATCTACAAACGGTGAGAGTAGTCTAACAGCACTACTCAATAAGCTTACCATTTTTGGGATAAGACCGAATGAATAGTTGGGGATATAGCCTTGCAAGATGGAATTCAATCCTACCCTATTTAGGGTTAGTAGATAGGTTGTTCTCTTAAGTACTGACTCTAGGTCTTGAACAATCGGGGTCCCGCCTTCTCATGATAGACAAAGGATTTGATTCATAGAGATTTGAATCATAATCGTTCATTAGAGGATCAGTAGGAACTTAAGAAACAAGATGTAGTCACAGGGGTAAAATAGTATTTTTGACCTAGCTGTGATTACGAACAACCTGTGAAGGATCGACTTACTGATTATGGTTATTAAGTGGACATAATATATCTACAATGAGGGGAGTTCAACTATGGCCTATAGAGGAGTGTCCCTTTAGTTAACGAATGGGGGTTAGATCGGACTAATGAGTTTAGCCGATTAATCTCGAATCGTTAGAGCCCATGATCTGTAGGTTCGTGATGTCTCCATACTAGCTCGTAAATGGATAAGCTTTAGGGTAGCTTGAGATATTAATTTGAAACGTTCAAATTAAACGGAACAAGAGAATAAATATTTACATATAATTTAAATATATAAAGATGATTATTGTGCAAAAATTAATTTAATATTTGATATTAATTTAAGAAAATTAAATTTTGTATTAAAATGATTTAATATCTTTTTTGTTTTAAAAAGAAATTGGAAAATCGTTTGCATGATTGCACAAAAATGAAAAATGGATATTTTTCCATTACCATCATCTTTATGCTCACACAAAATGCATTATCTTCTTGACCTTGATTCTCGCAGTATAAGCTGCAAGCCATGCACTCCATCACTTTGCATGTTCATCTATTATATAAAGTAGAATGGAGTTATTGGAGAAGAGGATAATGACACAAAATTTTGAAAGAATTTTCTCTGAAGAAGAAGTTGTCTTCTTCAGCTGTGTTGCTGCGAGTTTCTCTGTTCACTTCTTCAAGTTGTTCTTGAGTCCCACAACTCTACCTAAAGTTCCAAGAGCATAGTAGGGAAGGCTTTGAGGTGGTTCACGTTGATAATAAGAGTATACAGCAGCTGAACTGGCGTTATCTTGAAGAGTTCATCAGAGGTATGTTCAAAAAACCCATTTTTTGGAAGAGTATGCTTTAGTTTTTGCTAAAATTAGTGAATTAGAAAGCTTATGGATCCTTGATACTTCCACTGCATGTTGTTATACTCTTTCACAAACTTCTTCATTTTCTCTTAAGTCGGCTCAAATACTCCTTAAGCTCGCACAATGCAGCATCTCTGTCTCGCATTTGTTGGCCCAAAGTGGCATTGGCCGTACAATCCTTCCCATAGTAAATCAACACTGGAGGTTGTCGTCCATACAAAATCTGAAAAGGGGCAAAGCCAATAGAAGCATTATACGTAGTGTTATACCAATGTTCTGCCCAATGCCATCAATTAATCCATTCTCTCGGTCGCTCACCACAACAGCACCTGTAATACATTTTCATGCTGCGATTCACCACCTCTGTCTGACCATCCGACTAAGGATGAGAAACTGTACTGCGATGGAGTTTGGTACTCGACAGTTGGAATAACTCTTGCCAAAAGTGACTCACAAACTCCTTGTCTTGATCCGAGACAATGGACTTCGGCACCCCGTGCAGTTTAACTATTTCTCTACAAAGTGTATCTGTTATAATACCAACATTTAAAGGGTGTTTCAGTCAACTTATGAACTTGAAAATAGCAGTCTACTATGTATAGTCACATGTCTGGATCGTTTCCGCTAAACATCGGCATTTCTACTTTCTTGAATTCACTCCAGTCGCAAATCACTTCTTCACTGGATGCTTTCACCGAACTATTTGTTCCGCACACCTTATTGGCATTTGATCCTTCTACCTCTTCCGTCACCTTTGCTTTTTCTTTGGCCATTTCTGTAACATAAGAAATGAACATTTGTTGATGTTTCTCTGCCTTCAATCCCAAACTCTCAATGCTCTTCGCTAACGACGCCAACTTCTCCTCTATGGTTGGCAATTTTTGTATTTCGACTCTAAATGCAAAGATCTCTTGTTCTAGTAACTCCAGTTTCTCTTCAAAATGTTTCTAAACCATGCTTGCCCAGGTGATTTCTCTGAATGCAAAGATCTCTTGTTAGGATACTGATTCTTGAAAATCTTTATTAACATAACGAGTTGGTACAATCTTCCGGAATAACAACTAAGTGATGAACGAATTCTTTATTAAACGATAAGAGTCAAACAGAGATTAAACGATCGCTTATCAAACTCCCAACAATCGTTTACAAAACTCTATACGATCGATTACAGTCTCTACATGATCACTGAGGAACACTAGACAATTGATCACAAACACCCCGCGATCGCTTACAAAGTACTACACAATTGCTTACAAAATATTACGCGATCGTTTAGTTGATTCTATTTGATCGCCTACCAAATGCCATATGATCGCCTACCAAATGCTACCCGATCGCTTAGTAGAAGTAGATGATGGGCGGCACGCGACGATGTACTCTATACGATAGAGACTTCTGAACTCTCACTCTCGAGAGCTCTCCTTCCTCACTCTTGATATTTAAACTTCACTATCCTCTCATTCCGTTTCTTTCTTCTTTTAAACCTCCACTTCTCCCAACTGAATTAGAAGTCGTCTTTAATCGATTCAACCGCCTCTCCCCTATTCTTTCTTTCTTGATATTGCAACATAATCGGAGGCCTATCAAAGAAATATCAACTTTGGAAGCACTTCCAAGAACAATTGATTCATCCATCTTTTATAAAACTTAACCTCCATTAAAAATAAAAGAACCCTTTCTAGAATGCTCGTTCATTTTGAAAGTTTGCTGTTGGAAGTTTTTTTATGATCATCCACTCCTAAAGCATATCTTAATAGATACAACATGCATGGTTATTGAAGTCCAATTCATTTTATTATTATTGGTTTAAAATATAAAAAGTGTGTGTATATGTAAAAAAATCCTTGTAAATAGGCAAAATAATAGACCAATTTTGAAAAATAGACAAAAATTGTTGGACATATGATCAAAATTGAGATGTACATGCACAACAATTACATACTTTCTATATGTATGCTCAGTGATATTGTATTTCCATATTTGTCCTTAACATGATAGCTTTCTCTTGTAATAAGTTCGGGTAAGAATAATGTTTTCTTAAGAAAATTTTAAGTTTCTCACCGTACTATTGATCAATATCCTCACTTGGCTCTTCTAGTTTAAAACTTTTTATAATTTAAGATTTTGGTTGAAGAGCTTGTTATTATCTTTTAAGATTTTGAATTTACAATCTAATTGATCGAACAACGCATAAATTTAGGAAGATTGCTCCAAGTAGTTAATAATTCATGATAGTCTTCTTGATAGTTATATGATTGTCATCTTATTACCTTCTGATTGCCTTCTTTTTTTTGTCTATTGTCATCTAATTATTATTATTATTTTTTTTTTTTGCTTCTCTCAATGCATAAATTTTTCTTTTTTCTTACTTTTTCCCTGAAAATTAGTTAATATTTTCAGATAGTCATTTGATTACCTTCTGATTTTCACATGATTATACTATATTTCCTGTCACATAGTTAGTTCATAGTTTCTAATATAGTCAACTGATTGGCATTTGATTACCTTCTATTTTTTTTGTCAAGTAGTTAATAGTTCGTGATAGTTTTCTATTGCCTTCTGATAGTCATATGATTGTCATCTTATTACCTTTTGATTGCCTTTTTTTCTGTTTATTATAATCATTTTTTTTTTTTTTTTTTGCTTCTCTCAATGCATAATTTTTTTCTTTTTCTCACTTTTTCTCTGAAAATTAGTTAATATTTTCAGATAGTCATTTGATTACTTTTTTATTTTCATATGATTATACTATATTTCTTGTCACATAGTTTGTAGTTTTATAATATAGTCAAATGATTTCCATCTAATCACCTTATATTTTTCGTCAAGTGGTTAATATTTATGAAAATCTTTTGATTGCCTTCTAATAGTCATATGATTGTCATCTTATTACCTTCTGATTATCTTTATTTCCTTTTTTTTTTATCTATTGTCATCTAATTATTTTTTATTGCATAAAATAGGAAGAACAAGGAAGATGATAAAAGCAAAAAAAAAAAAAGACCAGAAAGTTGAGAAAGGAGAATGTTTGACAAAAAAAAAAAAAAAAAAGTAAAAGAACAAGGATCAACCAAAGCCCTAAAGTAAGTAGCATATTTCGATATTGTTAGATTGCCTATTGATTGGCTTATGTTTTACTTCATGTAATTAGTGATTGTTGTTTGATACACTCATTTCTAAAATCTAATATAGTGTCAATATACTTTAATAGGACATTCCATCACATCGGGTCAAGATTCATTATTATTCTAAGTTTGAAATAATTGAAACCTTGATTAAGAATCTAACACCAACACAAATGAAAATGTTTAAAAGAGGCTCATTTGGATTCTTTTTATACTTTAGAATCATTATATTTCAAGGACAATTGTTAGTTCATCTTATAAGAAGATTATCTGAAAAAGATAGCACATATGAACAATTGGTCTTCCATTTAGAAGGGTTTAAAGTTAGATTTCCATGAAAGAATTTTCTTTGATCATTAGTCTAAATTGTAGTCCATTTCTACAATCTTTACAATTGACCAATGAGCAAGGTAAACCGCGTTTATTGAGAGATGGAATTTTCAAGAACTTAGGTTCAATTAAGAGAAATCATATAGTAGCTTCTATTGCAATGCCTTCACGTGATGATAAGTCGATGGTAAAGCTTGCAAACTTGTACTGAGTGTTTCCTTCGTTGCAAGAAAATGCATAATGAGGTGGAGTCAAAAGAACTTGAGAAGATAGAAAATGATGAAACTTTAAATAACTTTCTTTTGGGTGATTAGTTTTTAATCTAACTGTGAAATTCGTTAGAATGGTTGTACAATCCAAAAGCCCAACTGTACATTGCAAGGTTTATCAGAAACTTTGTTATGTTGGGCATATGAAATTATCCCAAAACTTAACAAGGTGTTGGGATTGTAACATAAATTAGTGAAGAATGCCTAAGAATGTTGAGATAGAAAGCAACAAAAAAACATGATTGGAACTACCTCCAAGAGCTTATCTTCAAAGCAAGTGATGTAAGTTTATCGACTATAGTGATTACATTATTCTCTACTTTCATTTATACTTTGATATCACTGGCTCATTAAATTATATTCATTTTGTATAATAGTTTACTGTTGTGCCTTTGAATCCATTAGATGTTGAATTACATTCAAATTACTTCCCATATTTTGTCAATGAGCCATTGGATGTAATTGAAGAAAGATGGAAATATAAAAGGACAATACGCTTAGATGATGAAGAAGAAAATTGGAAGTAAACCAAAGATAGAGAGTTCAGGAGCAGAAGCCTCTATTAGAGTGAAAATGAGGAAAATAAAAGAGGTTTTAGAATTTTTTAAGGAGGAAACTATTAAATTGTCAAAAACTACAAATGAAGTGTGAAAATTGTTAAACTTCATCAATGAAAGATTACCTCCAACAATCCTTCTGAATCATTCTACCCAAATAATCCTCCAACAACAAGCCTTCAAATAATTGAAGATCAAATGTGTTGGGTTTTATGTCCTAAAACTCACAGTTTGTAAAATCATAAACATTTTCTATTATCAATATACTTGTTATTGATCTCATAAATTGTATGAAAGTCTAAATCCAATAAACTAAGACCCATGAATATTGTATGAGTACTTGAACTTTATGTGAAGACATAAGAGTGGATCAGGTTCGAGTAAATAGTCAAAATGATCTATGGTACATGAATGAGATTGGGTACCTTATTCTAATAACACCATTGGATGTGGCCTACTGATGGAACATGAGACATACACGGCGGAATTCGGACCTAATTACACCCTAATTGCTCTTAAATTAAAGGAAATAAGCATGCATCATGAAGGAAAAAACAGTGAATTAAAAGTGTAGAGATGCTACC
>NC_052357.1:45050193-45097304 GCF_009727055.1 Benincasa hispida | reverse complement strand
CATAGTTAGCTCAGGATTAAGATTAAGTTACCTAGGTCATCAATTAACGAAATAGTCAGTTTTATACATAAAACGGTATTTAGAACGTAAAAAGTGACTATTTCATGGTTCAGTCTTATGTAAACTCTTTACATAGGATGCCCCCACTCATATATCTCTATATGAACGATCCAGGATCACATCGTTTGTACTAACTACAAAGTGGGCTGCATCCATAATGTCCCCAGAATAAGGCGCCCAACCTTATTCATATACTATAGACCATTTTGGCTATATATTTGAACTTGATCCACCTTTATGTTACTACATAAAGTTCAAACTACATTAAATAGCCTCTGGACCTTAGTTTATTAGATTCAAGATTACAATTTCAATAACAAATTTATCGAAAAACAAAACATAATATATTTATTAATTTACAAACTTCGAGTTTTAGGACATAAAATCCAACACCTACACTGTAGTTGTTACAAAGAGTTGTAAAGTGCTATATACGATGTGATCCTAATTCGTACATGTTATGACATGAGGAGTGGGGGCGTCCTATGCAATGAGTTTGCATAAGATCAGGACCAAAAAATAAGTCACTCTTACTTTATAACATTGTTTACTGTTTAAGACTGACTATTTCACCTAGATGACCTAGGTAACTCTTAATCCTGAGCTAACTATAAAGTTCTGTTTATTCGGGATTGCCCTTAGATTTGCATAGTTGAGAGTTGGCTCAACAGCGCTGGCTCAATAAAACTCCCATTTCAGGTAAGGAATGAGGAGATTGTTTCGGTCAAAGCAGTAGGAGATATAAAGTCATTTATAGGAGATAAGTACATTTATTTGAAAAATGTATATTATATTCCTTCTATGAAAAGGAATCTAATATCAGTCTCTTGTTTGCTAGAACAAAATTATAAACTTTATTTCGAAAATAGTGAAGTGTTCATCAATATGGGAAATAAAGAGATTATAATTATAAACCCTAACATGCATACTATATATTATAAAAATTATAAACCATATTAGTCTGTGTTTAATTATTTATGCATTTAATGTATGTTATAATCAAATAAATCTTGTATGTGCACATAGTATGCCATTTGACTTAAAATCCCGCCATAGGAAGCATGTAACATGCATTGAAAGTATGTTATAATTGTTATAATAAATAGTATGCATGTTAGGGTTTCTTGTATTTAATATAAATGTTATATTAAATTTGAATGCCTCATGTATGTTATGGATGAAATCATGTCTAAAGTTTTATAAGTTGTTATAAAATTGGGTTAGACATTTAAAATCCATAACAACAGCTGCATGCTCACGTAGGTTGACCACTTGTTTTAATTGTTAAAACTTATAAAACCTAGGTTACAAACTCAACCAATATATAATCATGTCTAAGGCTGGGGGTACTTAAGTTGACGGTTTATGGAACACCCCCTACCTGGGGATTATGGGCGAATTATTGAGCGTTGGTAACCGGTTTTATGAGCATACGTGAGTGATGTGAGGTAATAAAATGATTTATCACCTAGACATCGTAGGTTAAAATCCAATTATAAGAGTTATACTTGGATAAACCACACAGACTTAGGGTTGTTTTATTAGCCGAAAAGAACCTAAGTATAAATCTACCCAAAATAGAACACTTCAGTGGCAATTTAATAACTTCTATATGATAGAGTTATTAGAAAACTTCAATGGGAGATTAATAACATATACGATATGTTATTTTTAGCTCTCACGTCTCTAAGAGTACACAATCCAGATTTAAGCGGTACTTCGTGTCACTCTGGGGGTGATCTCTCTTCTAAAAGTACTTTGTAGCTTAAATCTAGATTTTGATGAATAAGAGGAAGTTGTTCAAATATAAGTCTTTTATACGATAAATAGATTTCAACTACCACGTCTCCACATAATTTACACCATGAGATTCATATGACGCTTCGTGTCACCCTGGGAGTGACCTCCCTTCGGAGAGTGTTTTGTATGAGTCAATATCAGGTAAACAGAGGAAGTAGTTCATAGTAAGTGAGTGAAGGATATGTGTCAATATATCCTACGGTCTCCTCCATTAGTCTGAACCGTGAGATTCCTATGTTGTGCCTGCTGGTTTGCTTTAGACGGCCCTTTGCTAGTCGTTTAGTGACGGCTATCCCCTCGGAGGGTTGTAACATAGGATTCGGAACAACACAGGCTTCAGTAAAATGAATAGGGTCTTATAGTTCCATTTTTTATGTTGTCTTCTATTTCGAAGGCAAATTTATACCGTCCTATAGGATATGAAAATGGCGGGTCACACTTACAAGAATTACTAAGTTGTTAGTAAAGATCTTGACCGAAAACGATAACTAAACGACTATAGGAATAAGAGTTATTCCGGAAACAGTAGGAGTAAGAGTTATTTTGGGATAGTGTTTGGTCAAAATTGTTTGTTTTAGTGAAGGAGTACCAAAAGAGCTTTAACAGAGGATTGTCCTCTATCTCCCAACTCATCTAAAATTATGAATTATGTAAATGAGTATGTTGAATTCGAACAACAAGATAAATATGATTTACTTGTTATCAAAGCATGTTTAGTGAAAAACAATAAAATCTGGATAATTGATCCAGGTGCCACTAATCATGTATGTACTATCTCACAGGAAACAAGTTCCTGGAGACAGTTGACTGAAGGTGAAACAATCTTTAAGGTAGGACCTGGGAGATTGTTTCGGCAAAAGCAGTGAGAGATATGAAGTTATTTATAGGAGATAAGTACATTTATTTGAAAAATGTATATTATATTCCTTTTATGAAAAGGAAACTAATATCTGTCTCCTGTTTGCTAGAACAAAATTATTATAAAGTTTACTACCAAATTCTTTTTGGGGACACGCAGTTGAGACTACGGTGTATATTTTGAACATGGTTCCCTCGAAAAGTGTTTCTAAAACACCTTACGAGCTCTAGAGAGGACGTAGAGAAAAATCTATATTACTTCAGGATTTGGGGTTGTCCAGCACATGTGTTGGTGTAAAATCCTAAAAAGTTGGAACACCGTTCAAAAGTGTGCCTATTTGTAGGCTACTCAAAAGAAACAAGAGGTGGTCTCTTTTATGATCCTTAAGAAGATAAAGTATTTGTATCGACAAATGCAACCTTCCTAGAGGAAGATTATATAAAGAACCATCAACCTCGCAGTAAGCTAGTAATAAAAGAAATGTCCAGAGAAACGAAAAACGTATCAACAAGAGTTGTTGATCGAGCACATCCTTCAACAAGAGTTGTTGATAGGGCAGGTCCATCAACAAGAGTTGTTGATGAAATCTGATACTTCACATCCTTCTCAAGAGTTGAGAATGCCTCGTCGTAGTAGGAGGTTTGTGCAACAGCCTAACTGGTACATGGGTTTAACTGAAACTCAAGTCATCATACCAGATGATGGTTTAGAGGATCTGTTGTCTTTTAATCAAGCAATGAACGATTTGGACAAAGACCAATGGATTAAAGCCATAGACATTGAAATGGAATCTATGTATTTCAATTCTGTCTGGGATCTTGTAGATCGACCGGAAGGGATAAAACCCATCGGTTGCAAATGGGTCTACAAGAGAAAATGAGACCAAGCTGGTAAGGTACAAATCTACAAAGCTAGACTTGTGGCAAAAGGGTTTACCCAAAGAGAGTGTTTAAATTTTAAAGAAACCTTCTCTCCAGTTGTCATGATAAAGTCTATTAGAATACTCTTGTCCATAGCCACATTTTATGATTATGAAATATGGAAAATGGATGTCAAGACAGATTTTCTGAATGGCTATCTTGAAGAGAGTATCTATATGTCTCAACCATAAGGGTTTATACAGTAGGGTCAAGAGAAAAAAGTTTGCAAGCTAAATCGATCCATTTATGAATTAAAACAAGCTTCTAGATCCTGGAATATGAGATTTGACGCTGCGATCAAATTTTAGGCTTTGAACAAAATATTAACGAACCCTGTGTCTACAAGAAAATCGTCAACAAAACTGTCGCATTTTTGATGTTGTATGTTGATGATATTTTACTCATTGGGAATGAGGTAGAATATCTAGCTGACGTTAAGAGATGGATGACTTCACAATTCCAAATGAAAGATTTGGGATAAGCACAGTATGTTCTTGGAATCCAAATAGTTTAAAATCATAAGAACAGAACATCGGCATTATCTCAAGCATCTTATATAGACAAAAGGTTATCTAGGTATAAAATGTAAAATTCTAAGAAATGATCTTTACCTTTCAGGCATGGAATTCACTTGTCTACGAAGCAGAGTCCTAAGACACCTCAAGAGGTTGAGAAGATGAATCGAATTCCATATGCATCTGCAATTGGGAGTTTGATGTATGCAATGTTGTGTACTCATCCCGACATATGCTATGCCTAGGAATTGTCAACAGATTTTAGTCCAATCTTGGTCATGACCATTGGACTGCTGTTAAAAACAATTTTAAGTATCTTCAGAGAACGAGGATTATATGCTCGTGTATGGTCCTAAGGATCTGATCCTTACTGGATACACTGATTCTGACTTTCAGACCGATACTGATTCGAGGAAATCAACTTCAGGGTAAGTATTCACTCTGAACGGAGGAGCAGTTGTGTGGAGAAGCATCAAGCAGACTTGTATTATGGACTCCACAATGGAAGCTGAGTATGTAGATGCAAGCGAAGTAGCAAAAGAAGCAGTATGGCTCAGAAAGTTCCTGACACGTCTGGAAGTAGTTCCTAACATGCACCTACCTGTCACTCTCTATTGTGACAACAGTGGAGCAGTTGCAAATTCAAAGGAACCACGAAGCCATAAAAGAGGAAAGCATATCGATCGGAAGTACCATCTCATCTGGAAGATTGTACACAGAGGAGACGTCATTGTCACTCAGATTGCTTCCCAAGACAACTTAGCTAGTCTATTTACAAAGGCCCTCTCGGCTAAAGTGTTCAAGGGTCACATAGTAGGACTAGGTCTACGAGTTTTGTATCACTGGGGCAAGTGGGAGAATTGATGGGTATTGTGATGCCCTAGTTTATTGTATTTGTACATTTTATTCTCTCCATGTAAACTCGACATTGTATATATTTGTATCTATTGATCCACTGGAGTTTTAGTCATGTGGAAGTATTGTTGGGTTTTATGTCTTAAAACTCGCAGTTTGTAAAATGATAAACATTTTCTATTATCAATATACTTGTTATTAATCTCATAAATTGTATAAAGGTCTAAATCCAATAAACTAAGACCCATGACTATTGTATGAGTACTTGAACTTTATGTGGAGACATAAGAGTGGATCGGGTAAGAGTGGATCGGGTTCGAGTAAATAATCAAAATGATCTATGGTACATGAATGAGATTGGGTACCTTATTCTGGTAACACCATTGGATGCGGCCTTCTCTGTAGTTGTTACAAAGAGTTGTAAAGTGCTACATACGATGTGATCCTAATTCGTACATGTTATGACATGAGGTGTGGGGGCATCCTATGCAATGAGTTTGCATAAGATCAGGACCAAGAAATAAGTCACTCTTACTTTATAATGTTGTTTACTGTTTAAAACTGACTATTTCACCTAGATGACCTATGTAACTCCATCTTAATCCTGAGCTAAATATGAATTCCTATTTATTCGGGATTGCCTTTAGATTTTCATAGTTGAGGGTTAGCTCAACAGCGCCGGCTCAATAAGAATCTCATTTCAGGTGTAAGACTGGATAGATAGCTGGGGAGATAGGGTGCAAGACGGAGTTCACACCTACCCGATTTATGAGTAGGAGAAAGGTTGTTCTTTCAAGTATTGAATCTAGGTCTTGAACAAGGGGTCCCACCCTCTCACTAGGCTAAAAGAGTTTGGTTTGGTGATTGGATCACAAACCAGTTGTTCATTAGAGGATCAGTGGGGACTTGAGGAATAAGACGTAATCTCGAGGGTAAAACAGATATTTAACCCAACCGTTATTACGAACAACCTGTGAAGGGTCGACTTGCTGATTATGGTTAAATCATGTGGACATAATATATCTACAGTGGGGGGAGTGCAACTATGGGTAGTGGAGTGACCCATTAGTTAACGAATGGAGATTAATTTGGTCGGATGAGTTTAGCCAATTAATCTCGGATCATTGGAACCTATGATCTGTAGGTCTGCGAGGTCCCCTACTAGCTTGTAACGGACTAGCTCTAGAATAGCGTGATAAGTTAATTTGAAACGTTCAAATTAGAATTAAGGGAATTAGTAATTATATGAGATATAATTTGTTTAATTTTAGAATTAAACGGAATAGGAGAATTTATATATTTAAATATGATTTAAACATATAAAGATGGATATGTGTTAAAATTAATTTAATATTTGATATTAAATTAATTAAGTTTTATTTAACAATTAATTTATGAAATTAATTAATTTTTTATTTTTAAAATCCAATAGATTTTTTAAATCAAAATTTGATTTTTAGATAATATTGGAAAAATTGGAAAACAAAACACAAAATGGAAAAATTGTTTTTTCCATTATCCATCTTTGAACTAGCTCACACATAAAGTATTGTCTTGCCTTTGTCTTCTCCAAGCATGAGCTGCAACTGATGCAGCTCTTCTCTTTACATGTTGATCTACAATATAATGAAGAGATTGGAGGAAAAATCGAGCATGCAATCTACAAAATTTTGAGAGAAAATTCGATTTGAAGAAAGGTTCTTCAACATAGGTTGCTGCAGTGTGCTTTTCTCCTTCATCCCTTGATTCAAGCTTGTTTTGAGTCCCATAACTCAATCTAGAGTACCAAGAGAATAGTGAGGAAGATCTTGAGGTGGTCTACAACAAAATATAGAGAAGATTGCAGCTGGAGAAGAAGCTTTGAAGAAGTTCTACAAGAGGTATGTCTTGAAACCTTTTTTTTTTTTTTGCAGAAGCATGCTTTATATTATGCCAAAATTAGTGAATTTGAATGCTTCGATGATACTTATGCTTCCGCTATTGTTGATACAATCCTACAAAATGAATATTCATCGTCTAGAAAACAAAGAGGTCAAATGTTTTCTTCTATTAACTTACTAATACAATTTGGATTATAAACTTATAATAACATACTGAGTGATTCCTTTTAATTTCATTAGACTAGAGAAGAAGGAGAAAAAGAAAGGGAAGATAAACTAGAATATGAACAAAAAGAAGGACAATAAGGGAAAAAAGATGATAAACAAGAAGATATACAAAAAAAATGATGGATAAACAAGAAAAAGAACAAGGAAAAGAAGGCCAAGAACATGACGAATTGGATGAAATTTTGAAATCAATTAATAAAATGGTCAAGTTTAACCAGGTGTTGTTGCTGATTAAAATCAATTTTAAATTAAGTAGTTTTTTATTATCTTCTGATTGATATCTGACTACCATTTGATTTCATTTGATTGACATCTGATTACTTTCTATGTTTTGTCATATAGCTAGCAATTTTTGATATAGACATCTGATTTCCATGTAATCGCTTTTTGAAAATCATTTGTCTGTTAACTAATACTAAATAGCCATCTGACTTTTCTTATTTATATTTGATAATTTTCTCAAGAAGTTGAAGGACAAGGAAATAAAGCATAAGAGAAAAATAAGGAAAATGAAGATACAAGAGAAGAAGACCGTGAGATTGTAAGTAGTGAATAATAAACATGTTTTGATGCAATTTTTGTTTCTTTTGTTGAATAACAATGAATTATGCGTTATCATAACAAGTTGAACGACATAAAATCCAAGAAGAGAAAAAAAAGAGATGAAGAAGAAAGAGAGAAAATGACAAAGAAAAAGCATGACAAAGGCAAAAAATCGGTAACATTATTTTCTTCAAAATCATCTTCATTAATTTACAATCTGATCACCTATTTTTTATCACGTATGTAACAACCTCTAATATTGCTTTCTGATTACAATCTTATAGCCGTCTAATTACCTTTATTTTTTATAATAGGTTGAAGGACATAAAACCCAAGAAGAACAAAGAAGAGAATAAGAAGAAAAAAGAGAAGAAGATGAAGAGAAAATGACGAATAAAAAGTATGAAAAAGACAAAAGACCGATAACATTATTTTCTTCACTATTATCATTATCGAATTACCTTAAGATTTCTATCAGATTGTTATTCGATTGCTATATAATCTCTTTTCAATTACCTTCTGATCACTATCTTATACTTAATTCTAATTTTTTTCTTTATTTTTTGAGGTTGTTGAGAATAGAATGCAGACAAGAAATGCTTCACAACATAAGTCTGGAGTGGAGAACGAATGATCAAGAAGAAAGTTGAAACCCACACCCAAGGTTCTTGATTTGGAAATGGCAAAAAAATAAAAATAAAAATCTCCAAAAAAAGGCACGAAAAACATACACTATTATTGAAGCACCTAGTTTTTATTTGAATATTCCCAACCGAAATGAGATATGTTTGTTTTGGAAATTTTGTAGGCTTTAATGTTAGACTTTATGTTTTTTGTTGTAACGTGTAGAACAATGTTTTCAAATGTTAGACTCTAATGGCACATATATTTTGATTGATAAGTGAAATAGTTGTAAAGCCTTCAATAGTGAAACTTGATCATTTAAGGAAACTAAAATTTGCTCTTCTTTCCTTCTTGTTTATGTTTCTAGATCATCTTATGACCTTCTGATTGTTGTATGATTACTTTATATTCCTTGTCAAATAGTTTGTTGTTTGTGATATTATTATTTGACTACAATTTGATTACATTCTAATGGAAATGTATTCAATCCATATACTAAAAACGATGTCAAACACCTCCAAAATCAAAATGCAATATGATAATATCAATGTCATTCATATATAAAAACAACTCCAAAGTCCATATACTAAAAAACAATGTCCAACAATTCCAAACAATACATTATTATAGACTCAAATGAAAACAAATAGTAAAGATATCTTTGATGTCCACAATATGATTGTTCAAACAGGTGGATTTTGACATTTCTTTTATTATGACCAACATGTTTATAATCGCTACACTTTTTGCGCTTTTTCAATTCACCAATTGAAGGCATCCTTTAATTCTGAGGTCTTCTTGATTGATGTTTAATAATTGGAGGCAATATATTGTCATTCATCTCTGCACTACTCCATTCATTATGGTTACCAATAGGACAAACTACTCCACCGTACGTTGATGCCAATGTACTAACAAAATAAAACTTTGAGACAAAAGATTATGGATTTAAATCAAGTCCATGAATAATAACAAGAGCATGATTGCAAGGTATTTCTTCCAAATTAAACAAAATATTATGGATTTAAATCAAATCCACAAATAACTATACTACTTCATTCATTATGGTTACTAACAGGACAAACTACTCCACCATACGTTGATGCCAAGAGCATGACAACTACAACCATGACAATTCAACTTTACCAGAAATGTTTTACCTCCATCAACTACTTGATATTCAAAATCATCAATAGGATTAACCTAAAAATATAAAATCAAAATAAATAATATAAGATGACAATCAGATAACAAACACATACCAATCTGATGACAATCAGATAGCAATCATATACCAATATGATAGCAATCAATATAAGATAACGATTAAGGAATCAAATAGAAATCAAATAGCAATCACTTACGATGAAACTCTGTGATTCATCAACTAGTTTTCTTATCATTCCTTCAACCCAATTACTTAAAATAATCTTCAAACTAGATGATGATTTACGTCTATCATAAACCACTATTGGAGTAACTCTCTGATTGAATCAAGTAATTATGCAACAAGTAATTTCTTTCATTTTTCATAATGAATTCAAACTCTCAACAGTATTTTTTTGTTATCATTTGATATCTTCTTTGCTTAGAGTATGCACAGGCCCATCTATCAAATCCAACATTCCTAAGATATTCTCTGATAGATGGGTAGACTTTAACCACCTCACATACAACTCAAAATCATCTATTGTATAAGATTTTACACACGAATGAAAATTTTTATCGATCAAAGAATCTTTGAATGACAACTTCACATTCTTCAAAAGATGTTCCATACAAACACAATATTGAGCTGACGGAAATACATTTAAAACAAATTTTGAAATGCTTATATGCTTATCAGAAACAATAACTTATCCCTCTCGATCCCCGAAACAAACTTTTAACTCCTCAAAAAAATCAGTCCCAAAAGGTATCATTTTCTGAATCTACCATGCTGAAAGAAAGAGAAAAGTTTGACTATTACAGTCCATTGTTAAGGCAGCTAGTAATGTTCCAGCATATTACACTTCAAAAATGTCCCATTAACTAATATTTGATCTACAATATCTCCAACCTTCGATGGATGACCCCATAGCTATGAAGCAATATTTAGAGAATGTCCATTTAAATCCAATTCATATTTAGTAAATGACCCTATAAAAAAAAGAGAAAAAGAAATAACTTATTATAAATGTATGTGCAATCTGTTAACTAATTACTAATGGATTACTAACCGATTACTATATAATCAATTGACTGATATACCAATTAATAGGTATATGAGTCAACTGATTATTAACTTATAACTATAAAGTTAATCAACGACATAAGAAAATAAGTGAAAAAACAAACCTAGATTCATTTCTTTTAACTTTAGAAAGAAATTGGAAATCAAAGCATAAGAAAGAACTTGGGAATCAAAGCATAAGAATCATCGGGATCTCCTTTTAATAAATTCATAATGGATTCTTTTGCCTGCTATGCTTTATTATAATTGACATTAACCTCATAATTCATCAGCATGTGATATATAATATCTTTTGGTGTTGAGTGATCATAGTTATATCTTAAATTCTCGACCATACAATCACTAATAAACTATGAAGATGTCTGCCTATGAGAACCACGAATCATCATAGAGCAATTATGCTCACTAATATACGTTTGAATCATCCATAATTCTCTACTTCTATAATGTGAGGCTCTAACAGACCATTAACAACCATCTTGTGCACATTCCAACTCAACAAATTTTGGATTTGATCTCAAAGTTCTGAACTCCAAATTATTTTTCACTACTATAAAATTAAATGACTTCAACAAAATTTCCATACCAGCAAACAAATCCTTCTTCTTCAAAGACGACACAAAAGACATATTGTTAATATGGAAATCGCTAAAAACTTCTAATTCACCTCCAAAATCAGCCTCAACTATAGAAGAAGAAGTATCAACTGAAACTTCTGAAAGCATATTCACAACATGAGCAACCAAGGGATATTTTGTAAATTGATCCTTAATCACTGTAAAAAACCAACATACTTCTTTATTTTCGAGAATCTTAACAATATGTTGAACCCATTACTACCTAAGACCAATAAAAATGGGAGTTCAATGGATGAATCAAGTCGAGTTTCCTTCTGTATGAAGTTAAAAAAAGACTCAAAAAACATCATTTCATCAACCAAAAAACCAATAGTTTTGTAATCTATATAGCATTCTCTACCATCCCATTGACCACTATGGAAAATGACTATTGGAAGCTTAACCAATACTACAAAATATTGTAAAAATACAAAAGCTAAGTATAGGATTAAACTCACATTGATATATAAGTATATAATATAGATTATGGTAATCAGATAACCATCACTTGAAATTAGGTGCAAATAAATGAAAATTAGATATAAATCATCTCAGTGGAATAGAATTTAGAAAAATTGAAATGGAAAGAGAACACATAACAATCAAAGAACATTAGAAGAATAAGAATACAAACTGAAACACAAAATCTTTAAATAGAGAAATTGAACACAAACTACAAATAATCTTCAAGCAAGAATGAATTTCAAAAAAACAATTGAACTGACTATCTAGTCTAAAACAAATACATCAAACACAAACTGAACATAAAATCGAACGAAAATATATCATGAAACAAGAAAAATCGAACTACAAGTGAAGATGAACTTCAAAAAAACTAACTCCTTAAGTACCACTAATCTCTCTAATGAACAATAGGTTATAGTCCAACTATAACCGAATCCCTCTCAGGCCAGGAGAGAGTGTCGCGTCACATTGTTGAAGCCCTGGAATCAACCCTTTAGAGAGTAATTTCTCTACTTACCCTAACACTGGGGAAGGAGTGAATTCATACTTATGTAGTTGCGTTCTCAGCTTCCCAATCAGACGAAATCCTAAAATGGTAGGCATATTGAGTTGGTGAAACTGGCCACTCTCACCCATGCAAATCAACAAATTGCCTTCGTAGGCAAGAGTTCACAACTCACTAAGGATTCGGGTCAAGTCATCTATGGTTATCTTGGTGAAATGTAAGTCTCTTTTAGCAATGGTATTATATAAAGGGACTATTCATTTCATAGTTCAGTCTTATACAAACTCTTTGTATAAAATACCCCGACTCACATATTTCCACATGAATGATCAGGATCAAATCACTTATAGCACTTTAACAATTGTAACAACTACAAGGCGAGTCGTATTCGTAGTATCACCAAGATAAGATACTCAACCTTATCAATCTACTACAGAACATTTAGATTATCACTTAAACATGATCCATCTGTATGTCTCCACGTACATGTTTAAGTTACAGTTGATAATCTTAAATCTTAGTTTATTGGTTTTTGGGTTAATGCAACTAAATGTCGAATAAAATACCTCTTATTTTATTAGATAAAATAAATTGTTTGTACAAATACAATTACAAACTACAAAACTAAGAGATTTAGGATATCAATCCTAACACTTTTATGGGTCCAATTTCCTTCCTAATGCACAAAGTCAGGTGACACCAATGTTGTGTCCTTTTGGGATCTTTGGGTCCTATGTAATGTATGGGGATGCGTCGTGCAAAGAAGGAGAAGAGATTTCTAGTTATGGAACTATCCTTTTAGATGAGGTCGCTAATGGTTATAAATAGTCCTTATTAACGCCCATTTGTGCAAAAGCTCGGGCTCTTTTGGAAGGTTTGGTGGTAGCTTTCAGATTGTGATCTTTTGATTCAAATGGTCAACCGCTCTCTTGAGGCTCACTTTGATGTGTTACCGTTTTTGCTGGATATTTGGCATTTATCTTGTTCTTTCTTTTCCATCGACTTTCACTTTGTGCAAAGGATTGGAACAAATCTGCTCACATGTTGGCTTGTCGGGTCGTTTAGGAAAAATTGACAGAAATAACCTTTTTAAGTTTTCACGTTATAATAGTTTTGAAACTCATTAGAATAGTTTTTCTCTTTCTATCTCACCGAAGATCGGCCATCGAGATTTAGTTAAAAAAATAACTTTTTCTAACTTATCCATTGTTTTGGGCTTTCTTTACACACCAAGATTTGCTAATTTTGTATGTAATCTTCCCAAATATTATTATTATATCTTATATTTTTTCAAATTTTCTCCAAATTCGGTTATCTTTATTAAATATTATATCAAATTATTTCGTGATTTTTCAAATCTTTAGCATAATTTATGTTTTCGCAATTGTATGAATGTTCAAAATTCCACATGGGTTTTCCAATTATCAAAATTGATTTTCCAAATTGATTCAAGATGACTGTCATTTTTTAAATTTTGGGAAAGATCAAATTTTGCAAAAAAAAGTCAGATTTGGAATATATATTCAATATTGATGTTAATCTTTCGATCGAGAAAACTCAAATATATCAAAATTTGGTGTTAATTATACTCAGGTTTCACCGAGAAAGCTCAAATATATAGAATCTCGGTATTATTTTGCCCAACACTGAGATCCACGAATTTCTAAATTGATTTACTGATTATCTAAATAATTTACCAATTATCTTTTCAAATTTCTCCAAATTGTGTAAAATTTGGTAGTGTGATTTTTTTATTTTGAAAAGATTTAGAAAAATTATATAACATTTAGAAAAATTAGTAAATTTCGATGTGTGATTCTGACGAGATGTATTGAGAAGACCCAAAACAATCGATAAGTTTGAAAAAAATTATTTTTTTTAACAAAATCTAGTAGAGGATAAGTGAGATGGATCGAAAAAAAACTATTCTAACAATTTTTCAAAAGATATACTAGTTTTATAAAGTGAAAACTTAAATGTGTTATTCATAACAATTTCTCTGGCTTAATTATTTTCGTGATTGGCTCCTTTCGTGTTGTCGCCATAATGTTCGGAATTTTTGTATTCTGCCTGTTAATGGCAGCTCCTTTTACTTTATGTTGTTCTTATTCAAAATAATAATAATATTAATCATCATGTTAAGTACCATTTTAACCTTGTTGACATAAGTGTCAACCACTTGATTTTGTTTAATTAATGTAAAATTTAAAATTAAAGTAAATTGGGAGATTTTTCAAAATAGATTGCAAAAAATAATCCCCAAAAACGTGTAAAAACTTCCAAAATATTTTCTCCATATCAATAATATTAATCTTATCTTCAACGTCTTTTCACCACATTTTTCTTAGCATGTATAAAGTTTCAAGGCACGTTATTCCCACGAGGTTTTTGAGAAAAACGTATTTTATAGAATTCAATTTATGTTGATGTAGATTTTGATGTGGATGTAATTTGACTTCTAGTATTGGATCCTTTGATTCTCTCTTGATTGAATGTGTTGAATGCATATATTTGACTTGAGATTGAAGACTTAGAAGTGTCTTTGTTTCTTTAGGAAATTGAAGTCTTATAAGGGTCTTGAAGACTTGTATCTTCAATGAGTGTTCAACTTCAGGAGTCAGGGAGTTTTCTTGTTGTCGAAAGAATTCTCTCTAGACTGAATGTTAAATTGTTGATCCTGCAAATGAAGAAAACTCTTCCATTTATAGAGTCCTCTAGTGAGCTTGAGCTCAATTGGTCCATGGGCTTGGCCCCTTGGACCAAATTAAGCTTATTTTCATCGAGTTGCCCAAATTATAGTATCAAATTGGACCAAATTAATTTTATTCAATTGAATAGTCAGGATGAAAACACGTGGCATCATCTGAATTTACCAATTCATGTCTTCAATCTTAATTTCAACTTTTAATTAGTTCCAAATTTGATTATCCTTAATTTCGTCATTAATTTTGGGAAATGATATGACAATTTATGGTTGGTCTAAAAAGCACATAAAATCATGAAAATCACTTAATGGGGTGTTGGCAAAGATCAGTTTTTCTACTTCTTTTAGTGGTGGTGTTAGATGCAATAATGAAAGTGTTGCTTTTGATAGAGGGAAGCTTGAGGTGTGGAATTCATGATGAGCAGAGATATTCTATTGAATTAATTTTAAAAAAAAAAGTGTGGAATTCATGATATATATTCGGTATATGTTACAAATTAGAACATGACGTTAATATGTTCACAATATATTTAACACATGGTGACAAACAACACTGTATTAATGCTTTTATAAAATACTTGCTATATATTAATTTTTGGTGAATCATTGGAATCAATGAGATATACCAATGAAATTTGTTTATAAAATCCTACTATATGTAGCATGTAATATATGTCCAACATATAATCTTCAAATCTCTGAATTTCGACAATAAGAAAAAAAGAGACATGAAAGGAAATCAACACAAAATTTAAGAGAATTAAAGGATGGTTTGTTTCGTGTGCATTCTAAATTTTCATGGCATGAGCATCTAGATTACGGTATTTTATTTTGCGATATTATCAAATACCCGAGTATCCTAGAATGTCCTTACAGGGGGTATTTTTAGAGTTTTGGATGTCGTCATAGATAGGCATCTAGATTACTGCATTTATTTTGCAATATTGTAAGATGCTCAAGTATCTCGAGATTTTGGACATCCTAGGATGCCCATACGGAGTGACATTTCAAGAGTTTGTATGCCTTTCTGAAACATGGATTTTTCAAATTCTTGAGTTGAGGACATTTCCAATTTACTTTCTTGCTCTTCTTTTTTTCTTATATTTATATGTGTGTATAAATATCACTCTTTGTTTGCATTATATAGTTAAAATAAATATTGTCAACCATATATATCACTTATTTTTGTTAAATCGTAGTCCTATTATTTTTTAAGCAAAACTTTCAAATTTAATTTTAAAGTAATATTTATTTTATTTAAAAAAAAATAAATTATGATATATTATTTTGTGAAAAAAATAATTTAAATTATATTAATTTTTAAAAAGATAAATAGATAAAAACAAATATGTTATATACATTCAAATTATATTAAATTAATTATAAATTAATAAATAATCTTAAGGACATTATTGAAACATTACATAAATGTAAGATATTCCCGATTAGAAATCCTACCAAACAAACACAAATCAAAATATTTTCAGATATCTATAAAAATATTTCTACAAACCAAACATGATAATTTAAACATGTTAGACATTTATAATTCTGTATATCTATAATTTCAGACATCTAAAAATTTTGGTTATCACGTATAAAAAAAAAACATAAAATCCCTAAGAGTAATAGCACGAAGAAGTCCAAAATCTATGGGGTCTGAATCATAAACTTAAACTCTTCATTTTCTTTATCTGACATTTTTTAAGTCTTGAGCTATAACTTTTGTATTAAACAACAACAAAAAGAGAAAGAAGAAGAAAAGAAAGAAAGAAAGAAAGAAAGAAAGAAAGAAAGAAAAATAAAAAGTTAGTTCATTTGTCTATTTACATTTTAAAAAAATGGGAAGTTTGAACATGTTCTAAATATAGACACAATATCAAGACTATCCATGCAATTAACCTACCAATTATCATTCTCAAAGATGTATAATTTAAGCCCCGTTTGGTAACCATTTAGTTTTTTGTTTTTGTTTTGGTTGAGAAGTTGGAGTGTGTTGTCAGAGGGGGTGCCTTCTGTGTGGGAGAGTGGGTTTGGGAGAGAAGTGTGGTCTGGTGCGTTGTATCAGTTGGACTCGTCGTATCAGATGGTGGGTTGGGATGTGGAGTTGAGTTGGTTGTGTCGAGTGGGGTCGGGTAAGGGGATACGTAGAAAGTTATTCCGTGTATTCTGGTGTGTTTCCATATACTACATCTGGCAGGAGCGTAACCGGTGACTGCATGGAAGTAGGCCGAGGTCGGTGTCTGCTCTGGTTCACCTTATGGTCTCTACAGTTCGTGCTCGTACTGCTTCCTGGCGAGTTGATCTTCTTGGTCTTATATAGTGTGTCTTTCCTTGTACTTTGATGCTTTGATGTTTTGATGTCTTGATCCCGGGTTGTGGGATCCTCCTTGTTGTTGTATAATAATATCACATATTCTAAAAAAAAAGAATGAAGCCTATATCATCCTCATTTCTTACAATGGTTTGCATCTTTCTTAAGTACAATAGTTAAATTCTTAACCAAATTCTAAAAATAAAAACAACTTTTTGAAAGCTACTTTTTTTAGTTCTCAAAATTTAGCTTGATTTTTTAAATCATTAGTGAAAAGTAGATAACAAGGAAAGAAATTTGGTGGTAGAAGTAATGTACAAAGGCTTAATTTTCAAAAGAAAAAACAAAAAAAAAACAAAATGGTTACCGAACGAACCTTAATTTAATTGTCAGCTCAAAAGGAAATAGAAAAAATCTCTAAATTCCATAATTTCTTTACCTATTTTCACATTTATTAGAATATATATATTTTTAAGCTCATCCTTTAAGATGAATATCTTATCCACCAAATTTTGTTCACATTGGAGATCTTTTGTATAGAAAAAAAAATATGACCTATAAACAATATGTGATAAACTTTGTTTGCATCTGTGAAGAAAAAGCTAGAACCTAAATGACTTAGGTTCAATGGAAATGTTGAACTTTCAATTTTACGAAAATGAAAATTTGGTAAAGTGTTGTTGAATATTCTTAAACTTAAAAAAAATAATAATACATTCAAATTAATAAATAAACATTTCACATTTAATAAATTAAAATTTTATTATTATATTATATTTCCATTTTCGTTTTTGCAATGATCTTGTTTCTTTTTTATGCTCTATGGACATTGTTGGCTTGTTTATTATTAGTTAAATTGAAAACTTGGTTCCTATGATTTAGAAACATTATTGTTTAAGCCCTATGATTTATAATTAGGATTTACTCACCCTATAATCACTACAACAGAGTTATTAAAGAACTATGAAGTTTTATCTAACTATAAGAACTTATTTCTAATTTTTAAAATAATTTTTAAAATCATAGAAGTTAAGTTAACTTTTCTCAAATCGTAAGAACCTAAATTGCTTTTTCATTTTTATATTCCATCGAATTTGTTATGATATAAAAATGCATCCATTGTCAAATTTATGGACATGATAGAAATATTGAAAAATTAACCAAAATCTAATACCATGAATTTATAAGTAGTATTGGACTAGCCAGATCTTTCTACATTTTTCGACTTGCGTCAGGTATACTCATGAATTATGAATTTTGATTGTTAGATATTCACATCTCAAAACATTCTATTGGCCCTTATTGGTACAAAATCACCCTCACAATTCTTCTTTTTTTACAATTTCTACTTTATTTCCATTTTTTTAAGAAAAATAGTTGAATGTCTATACTCATCTTTTTTTTTTCTTGAATGGACAGACTGAAATATACCCAAACATTACTCTTTCTTGTGTCACTCTTTTTATTAGAGTTATAAATTCAAAAAAACATTTTATGTTTAAACCTTCATGAAGATAACAATTAAATCTCTAATCTCTAAACTTTAACAAGCAATGTTTAGTCCTTATAATTTACAAGTTGTAACAATTTAGCTCGTATCGTAAAACTATCATCAAATTTAAGTATCAAATTTTATTAACTAACGACTTAGTCTTCATAATTTATTAATAAATTTGATTTCCAATCAATTTATCAATTCACCCATGTAAAAAATTAAATTAAATTCTACTAATATTTTTCACGATAAACTAGATCATTATTATTAAAGTTCAAGGACTAGATTGTTAACATATTTGAAAAAATCATCGTCAAACTAAATTTGGAAAACTAGATTGTTACTTTAAGTGTTTTTATTTCCTTTTCCAAATCGGAGAAGATAAGATCAAATGAATTCATCGAAATCTAACCAACAAATTTAAACAGTTCAAATGGCATATAACAATGTACGCAAAAACCATCTCCCCAAGTGGATCAGAATTGGCGGCCATCTACTGAAGCAGGCAGGCTCAAGTTGTTGGAAAAGTGATGGATAGTAAACCGTTCGATTTTGTTTACAAACTAACTAGTCTTCCACGTAAATGCCCCAACATTCACAATTAATCAAAGAAACGAGACAAAATGGCTTGTAAGTTTTGAAGGGATGAGTGGGGCTTACTTCTTTCCACTGGGCTCCAAATTCATCTCTTGAAGGTTCAGCAACAGATCATCTGAATTCAGGAAAACTTTGTTGGATGAGTTTGCAATAGTATGTGCAATTTCTCTTGCTGCTTCAATTTTCCTCAGAGTCATAAACGCAGGGTTGTTGGCAACAGCTTGCCCTATCAGCTGCCCACTCTTGGCTTCTCCCTGTTAATCAAGATCAGAGAGTGATCAATTTTCACCTAACAAATTAATGGAATCTTGCAAAACATCAACAAAAACGTTAGTATATTGTTCACTTTTCATCCCATCCACCTCACCTGTGCTCTTATTATAGCACTTCTCTTGTCCTGTTCAGCCTTCTCGACGACGAATTTAGCTCTTTCGGCTTCTTGGGCAGCCACTTGTTTGGCTTCGATTGCAGCTGTAAACTCCTTTCCAAAAGTTAAACTTGTTATGGACACGTCATCAAGAGCAATATTGAACTGGGCTGCCCTCTCAGTCAAAGTCTTTCGGATTTCTCTACTAACAGCCTGAAAATGAACAGTCAATCAGCATACAACTAACATAGTGAGGCACGTACACGAAGTACACGCAGAAAGAACCATATTCAGTTAACTACAAACAGAAAATAAATTGAATAAATGCGATAAACAGGACAGATATACTTTGAAACCTAACTAGCAGAGGATAGTTCTCGCTTTACCTCTCTTTGGGTAAGAAGTTGGCTGGCATTATACTGAGCAACTACAGATTTCAGAGTTTCATGAATGATTGAAGGCAGAACCCTTTCATTATAATTTTCACCGAGTGTTCTATACAATGTAGGTAACTCATTTGCTAATGGGCGGGTAAGAACTCGAAGACCGATTTTAACCTGCACACAAAACCCAATACCTATAATTATTAAATAATTGAAACACCAAAAGAATTACCTACAGACCAAAAATTAACGACCAAGAAACCATCTGGACAACTCATCAAATCCATAATTTGGAGAGGGAACTTAACAAGTTTGATTCTCGAGATTTAAGGAATCCATAAATTTGGTTTTATAAGAAATGAGAAGATGATGTTGATAATAAGAAGTGCTACAGTAAGGAGAGATGAGATGTCCCCATCACACCAACGGGTTTTTTTTTTCCAAAGTAAAAAAAGGTCCCAATCGGTGTAAACTTGAAAAATATAATTCATAATTTTTTTGTGTCCCAATCGGTATAGACTTGAAAAATATAATTCATAATTTTTTTGTGTGTAGGGGGGAGGAGGGGAATAACCTCCTCTCTAAATACAATGCAACCGCATAACCACATAATTATTAGTATTGCAACATTGTTCATTCAACTGTTGTACACAAATTTCAAAAGATCAATAAACAGGTATTTAAATGTCTTTGAAACTAAATAAAAGGTATCACCTGAGATGATATGGACACATGACACATCAATCATTTCAAATATCTGGGACACAAGCAGCAAGGATACATTTATTAAAATATACATTTTTGTACCAGAAGTAAATTTAAAGTCAATGATTTCATACATTTATGTTGAAAAAATTAGTTTGATGTATTTCACTCTCAAAATTTATTATCTTTGTCATATATGTGCCTATTTAGTAATAGTATACTTAAACAAGTGTTCAATGCATGTCTAACAAATGTTGAACCTACTTTGATTGTGTACAACTAGCTAGTATCTAACACATCTATTGCACTAACAAGTGTCCAATACGTGCCAACAAATGTCGGAGTATCCAAGTGTAGACACAAACACGTTAGCTAAATTAAAGTGTTTGTGCTTCATAGAGTATTACTAGAATTTAAATTATCAATAAACATCATCATCCATTTTATTTCCTCACTTCAAACACTAGGAATAAATTTTATAAATCTGTTGAAACTAAGTAGAAGATAACCTGCATTCTATGTCTGTACCTTGTTTATAGTGACTTGAACCCCCAACGAGATTACAAGGATGCTTTTGAAAAAAGGGATATATCACTCGTCCAATTCCAGATAAAAGCCACTCATTAAGATTAAGATTCCAACTGGGATATAACAAAACACATAGAGAAACACAAAACATCTGCCTGCCCTCCACATGTAAAATCTAAACACATGCCAGGTTTTGTGCTAATCACTTACGTGTTGAGCATTGAAAGTAGTCTACGCAGTCTAACCTCATATTCAACAAGAATAAATCAAATATTAAGAAAAAGGTAAGGTATCTTAAAATAAAAGAAATAACACACCATCTGGAGGTCTCGGCTTCCAGAACTACTCTCTACTAGATTGGGTCGTGCACGGACATCATATATGATTGGCCTCTCAAACCAAGGGATCATGAGATGTGTTCCTTCAGGATAAACCTGAAAGTTATGACACAAAAAATTGTTCAAATTATACTGCTTACACCAACCGCGAAGTTTAGGCACTTATATGCTGAAGTCATCCAAGAACCAGGTAAATTTTTTAGGCCAATGAATATAGAATTATAAAAGTGTTTCAGGTATGGACCAGATTCTTTAACCTTATCTTTAATTCCAACTAGACGGTTAAACACAATGGCCCGATGTCCTCCCTCAACATTGTAGAGACTGTTGGTAGCTGCATATAACCCAAGCCCGCCAATAATCCCAATCTTCATCAAAGCAGAGGCAGCACCACCACTGGGCACCTTGGGAACCTTAACATTTTTCAAATTCATATTCCAAGATTCTGAGAAATTCAAAAAAAAAAAAAAGTTATTATAGATTGACAGTAAAAAAAAAAAAAAAAAAAAAAAAAAAAAAAAAATAATTTAAGGTGGAAAATCAATTCAAGAATTATCAATGAAGTTTCCCAAAGTATGTGCCGTAAAGTATATGTTTTAAACTTACAGAAAGGGTTAATAGTAACCCATCAACTATAGTGAGATGCTTTAGATTGATTAAATAACAATACAACAGTTCCCATCAAATGTTTTCCCAGACTCTAAACATGTTCAGTTTATCTATGGAAAATAAAGGGGCACCAAACTCAGAGCAAAGTTGGCATCAAAACAGTGGCAGGGTCTAGCTCTAATAAACAAACAACTTAACGGCCTCCATACTCGCATATACATTGAAAAGCATTATGGGGGGAAAAACATTAATAATCTATTTCATATAATAAAATTTGGCCAAAAGTATTCTCGGCAAATGGAGAGGAGATGACGTTTGAATTTAGTTTTTCGTTCCCAATGTTTTAGCTTAAATTTGGCCAAATTTTCCTCGTCTGGTAAGAAATGATTCCACCTATTGGAAAATCCCTAGTGATCGTATGTTTATTAATAGTTCGGTGTAGATATGTGCTGTGCACAATTTTGACGGGTAACCAAACAAAATTCTTGCAAAAACTTGGACGGAAGCAGAAAGCAGCACATATGGAAGGATCTAACGATACAATTGCAGAACTCATACATCGGATCGCTCTAATAAAAAATTTTAAAAAATTAAAAAAAAAAAAAAACAGAGAACCCCAAAAGAATTCAATCCTCAAATGCTATGCCAGTTTCCATCCACGAGCTTCAGACGGAGAAATGAAAACTTCACCAAAAAGAGATGCAAGCACCCAAAAGCACAAGATCGTAACAAAAAAAAAAAGTTAGATACGATCTCAATTCATATACCTACCAGAGCGAGAATCAAGTAAGAGTGGAGATTGGGCGAGGGTGCGCGAGATTGAGCATTAAGAGAAATGGAAAATGAAATTCTTGTTCGAAGAGTTTGATAGCGCATCAAACAGAAAATAGCATTGAATAACTACATAAAACTGAGGGGAAAACTTAGAATTTACCTCAAGATCTTGAATGCAAAGACGTCGAATGGGGGTTTAGGGTTTACCAGGTTGAAGGGTAGAAGAAGAAGCACAGACGAAGGGTTTAGGGTTTTATATGGCTATCCCATTGGAGCTGTTCGATCCTGGGCTTTCCTCTATCTAGCCCATTTTAGTGCCAGCCAGGTCTGAAAATAAGATGAAAGAAATGGGTTGCGTTTTATGTAATAACTTCATAATTATACTATAAACTTAATTATTTATTCTTAATAGTTTACGTAAATTTAATTATAAATTTGGTCCCCACTAGTTTAAAATTTAGTTTCTATGAATTTAATTCTTATGGTTTGATAAAATCTCATAAATAATCTCTAAAATTTGATAAAATCTTCATATATAGTCTCTATCGTAAGGACTATTTGTGAGAGTTTTATCGAGCCATATGCACTCAATTATAGCTTTACTCAAATTATAGGGACCAAATTTACAATTTAATCTTTTAGGTATTTAATAAATATTTTCCCTTATCAAAATATCCTTAGATGTAATTGGGGCAAGCGAGCTCCACTAGACATGATTCACTTGTCGGGGGTCCTTTATGACTCCCTTGGGTGTCCAATATGTGCAAGTAGAGATGTCCACAAGATGAGGTTAGATCGGGGATAGTTATTGATTAAGAAATTTCAGTCAATTATAAATTATCACGTCATTATTTAAATTATGATTGATAAAATTGAGACTAATTACAAATTTACATGTGTATTTAAATTAAAACAAAAGACGTGAAAGTTAGCAAATAAAATGATGTCACTTGTCTAAGTATTAATCTATTGGACAATGTCAAATCGTCTAATCAAATTACGTCTGGTGGCGATTGGACCCAACTCTAGATCAACTTATTTAAAATATGTTGGGTCAAATTTAAATAAAAATATATTAAAAATAGATTAAATTAAGTTTAGGACTTCCTATATTAATAGCCTAATTAAATAGATTAAACTACAAGAATGTCTCTTGTCCATCATTTTTTTCATGAACTAATGAGTTACAATATTATATAAAAATCAAGTTTGAAAGATCCATTCATTAATTTCTAACCATTTTTATTTTAGAAAATAAGAAAGTCGTAGTGACACAAATATGAAAAAAAAAAAAAGGGATTTTTTAAATATAAAAAAGTATTTAAAATTATTTACATTTCAAAACTACAACACTTTTGGAATTTTTCTTTATATTTTTTTGGATTTTTTTATTTATAAGAATATTTCCAAAAAAAAAAAAAAATAGAGAAATCATTTCCTTGTTAATTTCGAATTTGACTTTGGGTGTGTAGTTATCCATTTTAGTTGGAATGCATTTTCTGTGGGGTAAAACATTTTTTTTTTTTTTTTTGTAGGAGAGATTTGGTTTATTTAATGTGGGATAATAAAATGTTTTTAATTTTTTTTTTTAATTATAGGAGATTTGGTTTATTTTTTCATTCCCCTCGAAATTCAATCTATTTTCATCTCTAATTGTTGTTCGAGGTTTGTATGTTTATATCCCTTTATACCATTTTTCATTTTTTCCTGCATATTCCATAGTTTTTTGGAAACATATTATAGTTTATTTTTTGTGTTGATAAATATACTGGAAACTGAAAAATATACATTTCATAAATTATTTGATACATAAGATGGTATATTGTAAAAACTATCATGTTCGTACACTTAAAAATTAAAAATTATACCGTTGTATTTTTTTAGAAACGTATACCGTTGTATATTAATATTGCAATCTATGAATATAACTTATATGCATTTCATTTTTATATGTATGTACAAGGTTTAACTATATACGATGTTTATATCAAATATAATAAGAACAAGTACAAATGTTAGGTAAGTTACCTAATATATACATCATATTAAGATATATATTTCACGTACCTTCGTCATATATATACATGTATATTTAGTTATTTTGCAAATATATACCTTATATTGTATATTTGACTAATGTCAAAATATGATCAAGTGCACAAGATATTGTATATTGCATATATATGTATATGTTTATATAAATATACTACAGTATATTATATGGTAGTTCGCTAAAATATATTGCAATATATTGTATGATAATTCATTATAATATATCATCAACGTTATGATAGAAAATTGTCAAAAAAAATTAAGAGATTATATAGAGAAGCAAACAACATAAAATATGAATGAATGTTGAAACTTTTTATCGCATAATATATGAAAGAAATAACAATGAAAATAAATTATTGATAGCTTTTTCGGAGTGTAATTATTGATATCTGATATGTGAAATCTTAAAAAAAAAAAATTAGAAAAATATAATATTCATGAATTTAATGTAAAATTGGTTTACCTAAAATCAAGGAAATTGAAATACAATTTTAAAGGGAAAAAATGATCATTCAATATGCAATAAATGAGGCTCATCCGAGTGTAAATTTTTTAATTGTTTTAATTATAAAATAATACGAATATTAACTAGGAAAAGATAGTACCAAAAGGTTAAAATTGTCCTAATTTTTGCATAAATCTAATTATGAAATATAATTAAAATTGAGAATATTCGTAAAATATTTCTTGTGAAGCAAGTCAATTCTATAAATCTTTCGTAAGTTTAAACTGAAAAATTGGGTCTAGAGTTAACGAAGCTTATACAAGATCTCCCAAAGCTCTATAATAGAGGTCACCTATCATTTTACCATTAAGAAGTAAGAGAATTTCAACATTCATAATTCACATTATACTCGAAGACTTCAACAAATTGATTGTATCTTGTTCAACAAATTGTACCTCTCTTCTTCAATGAATTAATTATCTCTTCTTCATCAAATTGATCGTCTTTTTACCATCTATAAATTAAAAACTCGTCTCCCCTTATTTGATAACAAGCTCGCTCGCCCTCAAATCAAAGTCAACATTCGAGAGAAAGCAGTAGAAGATATATACATTAGAGATAGTAATACTTATACTACAAATCATTAAAATCAAATTCAATTCCCCGAATTAACTTCTCTTTGTCAAAATCTCGGGTGAACAATGATTTTCCCATCACCGCTCTCCATTTCATTTTTCATTCTCATGAAATTCTCCATTTAATATTGTGTGAATTAAATTCCTGGTTTCTCGTTTTATTTTTTTAAAGAAATCAATTAACTTAAATAACTACTACAGAAATTTTTTAATTAAATAGTTAAATTTCTTACTTGTTTTTATATGATTAATTTCAAATGAACAATTCAAATTTAATGAGAAAATGCTCAAATTTTCTAGTAGAATGAAATAATTACCAATCAAATTATTCATATATATATATAATCTGAAATTTAAATATTCAATTCAAGCATATTCATTATATTGTAACTAAACAACAAAACTTGAAATTTATATATAATATTTATAACAACACAACATAACGATAATTATTATAATAAAATAAAAAAAAGAGACAAATAGGATAGGGATAGAGAACGGAAGGATAAGGATGGATACGAGGACTAGCTTACAGGAAAATTTTCTTCCAATTCCTATATGATAAAAAATAGGTCTCCACAGTAGAAATGGACATCTCTACGTGTGAGTAATATCATTTGTAGGGGTTAAGTGTTGGAGGCATGGCCATTCGCAAGGGAATTAAACACATATCTATATACCTAGCTGCTCCTTTTCCAGCTCACTTCATGGAGTTTGATGCTTGCAAAACTGCCAAGCTGTTGAGCAATGAAGACAAGCTTTTGGCGCAGATATGGGGAGCTATCTCGTTTTCCATCGGTCCTAGACTGTGTAATTTTGCGACGCATTGCTTAGCTCGTGTTGCGTTGGTCGATTTGGAGCTTGGGTTCTTGTCTAATCTCATAAGGGTGTGGGTTTTGGTGTGCAAAACTCTTCTACTTCTGTGGA
Source organism: Benincasa hispida (assembly GCF_009727055.1). Taxonomy (NCBI): domain Eukaryota; kingdom Viridiplantae; phylum Streptophyta; class Magnoliopsida; order Cucurbitales; family Cucurbitaceae; genus Benincasa; species Benincasa hispida. The sequence continues at coordinate 45,070,324 of NC_052357.1, read as the reverse complement.
GGAGGTTGACACCTTTTGGGTTCTTGTCAACTTTTTACCAATTTTCTATCAATTAGTTTGTCCCCCTTTTATAACTTTTTATGTAACATATTCAATTATATCATGTTTCTTATATACGTCATATGATTGAGCATATGCTCTACATTATGAAATATATACATAGGAGAAAACAAAAACATATAACTCATATTATGAAATATAAACATGAATTGAGACAAAAATATATCTCATACTATTAAATATACTCCACATTTATAAAATGTAAAACATGAAACGAAACAAGGTATTATGAAATATATTCCACTTTATGAAATAAAACAAAAAGATATATATATATATATATAGAGCTCGTATTATTAAATATAAGATAAATGTGGAATGAAACAAATATATAAAAAGCATATACAACCCTTGACAACCCTATTCATGGCCCTCCAGGTTATATAAAAAAAGAACAATGCTATTGAGATATTGTCGTAGTTTGTTGGAAATAGATAGGAAAATTGGATCACGTAACGTTAATTACACACTTATATTTGTAAATATAGCAAAACTTAAATTTTTTCAAAATAATAGCAAAATGTATGGGTGACATATGAATCTCTTTTCTATTAATCCTAAAATATCTTTAACAATTCCTTTAAATGCATTGCAATTAATCCAATAGCTCCATTAATTGCCTTGTAATTAATCCATCAAATTCATAATTCAGGCTTTGTCGATTTTCATTTTTACTTATTCAACATGAATTAACTTCCTCCATCCATGCGGATATTTTGACATAAATCTCGGTTCTTAATTTGAAAATTTTCCAAATTTGTATCTAAAAGATCTTCCGTCTACAAAGGTTTGTTTGAATTTTCAAATCTCATATTATATTACCATCTTGGCCTAAATCTAATTTTTTTTTTATATTTATCTTCTCTTTTCTGTTAATCCTAACCAAATCAGATTATTTTTCTAATTATTTTTATCATTATTTTTATTATATCTTCTTTTTCAAACTTGAAATATATAGATACATCTCGTTTTTTTTTTTTTTTTTTTTAATCAATTCTTCTTATTTTTATATTTAGTTTCATCATTATCTTTATTATAATTTTGTTTTAAACATGAAAGATGAAGTTTAGTTCATAATTCTTTGTCTTTGTCAATGATCTCATGCACATAGAACTTACTTTATAGGTTTTATCAACTCTAACCTTTCTTGGAATCTACAATGCATGTATTTCAGAAGTTCGAAGGTCGTATATCGAAGCTCCCCTGAAAAAGAATGTTTGAAGCAAGACTCTCACTCTTGATTTTCTTGTGGTTTTGGTGATCGATAGAGTTTTCAGATGGTTTACGATGGATTAGTTTCATAATCGAAGGTTATTCTATTTTGAGGTTTGTGTGGGATAGGGAAAAGTGGAAAGTTATTTATTCAATGATGGATTTGATTGATGGGAAAAAAGTTTTTGGTTTTTGGGAAAGATGAACCAATTACAATGAGATTTCAAATTTGAAATCTCCTAACACGTATCCCAACCTATTTAAGGTATGTTGATAATTTTATGTTGTTTTAATTAAGGTGTATTTAAGAATCTATCTAAATTAGGTTAGTAGCATCTCATTTGTATGATTGGGATAGTTTGGACCTCTGCAAATTTGTAATTATTATTATTTTTATTATTTTTGACATTTTTACAAAAGGATAATTATTTTGTTATTTTTCCAAATGAAACATTAAAATCTGCTATTTTTCTTATCAATGCTACTTATATTCAATTGAATCTAATACTATACTAAAAATATGGATTGTAATTCCTACCCATGTTTAATTTCCACTAAATTCATCTAGTTAAAAATTAAAGGAACAAAAGCTCTTAAAATTCAACGGGAATTAGTTCATAACTCTAAACTTTTTTGTTGTATGAATTTAAACCCTAAGTGGCATTTGGAGGTAGGCTCGGAATCAAATGCCTGAGGGCTCATTTGAGGGATTTTGAAGCTTAGGAATCACAAATGTCTGTATTTGGGTTGCAAACATGGATTTGGATAATATAATCTCTAATGTGTCATGGATCAATTTTTATATAATTTTGAATGAAAAATTTAATCAGTTCATTTTTAAAATGAAACTTATCTTTTTTGTTTGTACTCCTAAGCTAATCATATAATGTAGGAATAACAATGATTTAGGTATTTTTATTTTTTTAAAAAAATAAAATTTAGTTTTTTTTAGTAAAAAGATAACAAAGTATTGAAATTAAGTTCTATAACAAACTCTTAACAAATTCAATTTGGTTTTAAATTTCTAATTTATCTCTGGTTAAATAACAAATTTATCTTTTGATAACAAAGTAGTAAGGTTTGAAATTTCGTATACTAACACATTAGTTTTGCTTTTAAACTCTAAATTATCTTTTTTTTCCCCTTGTAGTCATGAAATGAATTTTACCTTTCAGGTTTGCATTTAATAGCATTCGTAATCCGAATCGAATGACCTATGTACAACATAATTGATGCAACACGTCAGTCATTTGAGCTCCTAGATGAAATAGTAAATTACTTGTTTATGTGTGTATGTAAATGAGTAAGAGGAGAGAGAGGAAGGAGACGAAAGAGGGGAAAAAAACCCAGTGATCGACGATGGGTGACAAGTGACAAACATCTAACGTCCACAGCTAGCACAATCGACATTATGCTTCAGCGAGGAAGATCTTGAACAAGGGAGAATATTTTTTTTTTTATGTTTCCCAAAATAAAAGAGAAACAAATGAGAAATCTAAGGGAAAATGTAGGAAAAAAAGTTGTCAACGACAATTGTCGACTATCACGAGTAACCATGCATCGATCGAAGACGATCACAACGATCCATTGACGGCGATCACAATGATCGGCCATAGATGGTCGCTGATGATCACGACGAATGGTCAGTCGTCGACCGTCATGATGGCTGGTAGTCGAAGGTCATGACTGTCATTCGTTGGTCATCACTACGGTTGGTCATTGACGGTCGTGATGGTTGGTCGTCAATGGTCAAGACATTTGGTCGTTGACGATCGATACCCAATGGTCGATCATGAAATTCGATTGATTATCATCAATGACTATTAATAAGAGGTATGAGATTAAGGAAATTTTTTCTCAAACTCATGACATTCATTAAAAAACCTATTTCAAACCTATTAGTTTGATTTCTTAATCCCGAGCATTTATTCCAATGGCCCAAACATGGACTTGATATCATGGGCCAAACCCTCCTAATTCCAAACGCATGGGTCAAACACCCCCTAAATTTTCATAAATAAATCAATTTGGACTCTTTATTGAAACTTCGTTTTAGAACTCTTGATGCATAACTATTACATGTGTATAAGACTTCTTTAAATGCAAGTATTAATGTAATTTAGAGAAAAATAAGAGAACCAAATAGATAGTAACAATTACTCATTTGGTTGCCTTCCACTATTTTCTCTACTTATTTATAAACTCGTTACATGATATTTTTCTACTTATTTATAAACACATCACATGATATTTCTCTACTTATTTATAAACACATTATGTGATATACATATTTTCTAATTTGATGATATTTTTGAAGAAGAATAATCTTATTTAGGTGATTTTGAAGTGATTTTAAATAGAATCAAGTGGAAATAGCTACAAATCACATGGTTTAAACTAATTGACCTATGAAAGTCAAGTATTTATATTGATATAATTATTAATTGAGTAAAATACACTTTTGGTCCCTGAAGTTCGGAATTGATGTCTATTTGATCCCTGAAGTTTCAGAATAAATACTTTAGTCCTCGAATTTTGAGAAATAGTTCTAAATGATCCTTGAAGTTCCTTATAATTTGACAAAATTATTATAATAATATCTTATTATGAAATAGCCTCCCCCTCGTTTGCCTCTTCTCCTCCCTCTCCTTCAACCTTCCACCACCATCACTGCAATATTGCCACTCCGCCTAGTAAAGAACTAAGGACTTTCTCCTTTGGCATCCTCACGTTGTGTGGCCTTGTTTTAATTCTCCTATACTATTTTGTTATTGTCCGAAGGTTTCATTTTTTATTTCCTAAATTTGTGAGAGAGTTGGATACCTCTAGGTAGCCATGGAAAGAAGCAAAAAGTGGGTATAAGGGTGAGCAAACAAAAGTGAGAATTGCCTCAAATGAGAGAATATGAAAAGGGGTTTACATAGAACTCAAGTCAGAAATGACTAAGATAGAGCTTACAAAATGATTCAAAGTTCAAATCCATTGAAACTTCAAGATAAGATGCCCCAAAAAGGCAAGGCCAATTGTTGAAAGCCATTGTGCTTTGGAAGAACTTAGGCTCACACTTTTGCATCTCAACGTTACTACAACACAAGCCATTCTGCACTACAAGAAAAAAAAACTCTTTTGACGCCTAAAAAGGTCGTCGAGAGAACGGTCATCGGGAGATATCATCTCTCCCGACAACGGAGGAGAGGCGTCGAGAGTTAAAACTAACTCCCGACGCCGTATAGTAATCGTCCTAATCTCCAGATGCACAGCCTTCAAACTCCCGACTGTCTCTTGAATGTCATCTTCTTCCTCTTGAAGCCCTAGTCACACGCGCCTATCCTCCCATTCTTCAAATTTTTCTTCTTCTTCAAACCCATACTGCCTCATGCCTCATGCCTCATGCCACCTCACGCCGCCTCTTCTTCTTGAAATTTATCTTCTTCCTCTTGAAGCCCTAGTCACACGCGCCTATCCTCCCATTCTTCAAATTTTTCTTCTTCTTCAAACCCATACTGCCTCATGCCTCATGCCTCATGCCACCTCACGCCGCCTCTTCTTCTTGAAATTTATCTTCTTCCTCTTGAAGCCCTAGCCTCACGCTGCCTCACACCTCACACTGCCTCTTCTTATTCAAAATTTTCTTCTTCCTTTTGAAGCCTTAGCCTCACGCCGCCTCACGTCTCACACTCGTGCGTGCGCCTCACGCTAAATGCTTCACACCTCACACCACCGACCAGCCCAGCTCCACCGCCAGTTCGACCTCCTCCATAGCCGCCGGTAAGTAATTCATTCGTCGTTTTGTTTACTGAACACATGTGCTTTGATTTTTTTTGTGGCATAATCAAAATCAAAATCTAATATTTGTTTTGCTATTGTTTTGAATATAGATATTAATTTTATTATTGTTAGTGTTATTGAATATACATATTAAGTGTTATTGAATATACATATTAATTTTGTTATTGTTATTGAATATACATATTAATTTTTTTTTTGTTTTTGTTATTGAATTTACATATTTTATGATTGAAAATTTGCTTTGAATGTTTTGCGCCAGTGGTTGGAGGAAAAATTATGGTGCATTGTTGAACTTTGAAATTGAGTTGAAAATGTTATGATGCATTTTAATCACAACAAGTTTAACTTAGAGTACAAGGGTCGTAGGGAATGTGAGTGTATATGAAATGGATGTTTATGAATGTTTGAACATGTTGTAGAGGATGGGTCGAGTTAGGTTTAGATTGTTTTGGGGGGAAATTTTGTGTTCTTTGTATGTTTGTTCTTGTTTATGAAGTTTGAATGTTGTGGGGGTGGGTAGGGAGTTAAACTCGTAGGTTTTTATGTGTTTTTTTTTTATGTTTATAAGCGTCGGGAATGTCGTGGGGGTAGGTAGAGTTAGGTTATACTCGTTTTGTCATTGAACCTGGAGTTTTTGTGTGTTTATGGATGTTTATAGATGTTTATGAATGTTTATGAATGTTTGAACATGTTGTGGGGAGTGGGTCGAGTTTGATTTAGATTGTTTTGGGTGGAAAGTTTGTGTTTTTTATGTATTCATTCTTGTTTATGAAGTTTAAATGTTTTGGGGGTGGGTAAGGAGTTGAACTCGTAGGTTTTTATGTGTTTTTTTTTTATGTTTATGAGGGTCGGGAATGTCATGGGGGTGGGTAGAGTTAGGTTATACTCGTTTTGTCATTGAACCTGGAGTTTTGTGTGTTTATGGATGTTTATGAATATTTGAACATGTTGTGGGGGGTGGGTCAAAGTTTGGTTTAGATTGTTTTAGGGGAAAGTTTGAGTTTTTTGTGCGTTCGTTGGTGTTTGTGAAGTTCAAATATTATGGGTATCGGTAGGGAGTTGAACTTGTAGATTTTCATGTGTTTTTTTTATAATTATGAGCGTCGGGAATGTCGTGGAGGGTGGGTAGAGTTAGGTTATACTTATACTCGTTTTGTCATTAAACTTGGAGTTTTTGTGTGTTTATGGATGTTTATGAATATTTGAACACGTTTTTTATGTTTATGAGCGTTAGGAATGCCATTTTGAAGTTGAACTTGGAGTTTTTTGTTTGTTTTTGGAAGTTTATGACATTTGAATATTTTTGTTTTGTTGTAGGATGCTGTTCGGAGATGAGGTTAGACAATTGTTGAAGATGTTGTGTTCTAGACGTTGTTTTCTTTTTCTTGATGTTGTTTTCATCTTATTTCTTTCATGTATTTCTAAAGACAAAATTCTTTTATAAGTTATCTTGTAACTTTTCATCTATTTGTTATAGTAGGGACTTCGTTTTCCTTGTTTTATTTATTATGTGAATTTGTTTGAGTTGGTTAATGATACTTTACAGGTTATTAAAATCAAATTAAAAAAAATTACAAATCACAAATTAAAAATAATTAAAAATAATATTCAACCAATGAAGAAACTCCCCACGCATAGAAGATCACGTCGAGAGTTGTTCCTAGAACTCCCGATGCATAGAAGAGCACGTCGGGAGTTCCTAGAACTCCTGATGCATAGAAGAGTGTGTCGGGAGTTTCTAGAAATCCCAACAACATATACTAGCTGGACGCGCTCTTTTATGTGTCAGGAGTTCTAGGAACAACTCCCGACTGACCCTTTCTTGCGTCAGGAGTTCCTCTCCCGACGGATTTTTCTCGAACAAACTCCCGACGATCTGTTTGTCGTCAGGAGAGGATCTCCCGACGTGTTTTCCACCATTCCCAGCGATTTTGGGCGTCAGGAGAGGTGCGATTTCTTGTAGTCCATCATGCTTTACTCCTTCATTCTTAAGGTATTCCAATATTTTTATATTTTTTTTTACAAGAGGTCGGTAAAATATGAGAAAGTCGATGGCAATATTGCAGAGATGGTGGTGGAAGGTTGAAGGAGAGGGTGGAGAAGAGACAAACGAGGGGGAGGCCATTTCATAACAAAATAATATTATATTTAACGGCCATATCATTTTATTGTTCATCAACTACCGATCTAAGCAAACCTCCAAGGACTAAAGCGTTTATTTTGAAATTTCAATGACCCAATCGATATCAACTCCAAGCTTCAATGACCAAAAGTGCATTTTATCCTTATTAATTTGAAGTTTTAATTGATACACCTCAAAGTTTTGGACTCCAAATTGAAATTTACCCTAAAATTTATTAATTTCAACAAAAATCATTCATCAAGATAAACAATTGAATGTATCTCTCAAAACTTAGAAATTTCAAAAGAAAAAAGAATCTAAATCCCGAGTCTCAAATGAAAGTCGACAACTAGTAAAAATTGTAACACTAACACAAGATTAATGAAATTGAAACTTTTTAACAAAACTTGAAGGCCTCGAGCAATCTCCTTATTACCTACACTATAAATATCTAATACAACTAACTATAGAACATAAATAGTGTAAATTGCATACTAATAATTAGAATATTTAAATTTACAGCTCATCCAAAAATGTAAAAAGTTTTACTTGATTCAGATAATCGTTATTGAACTTTTTTATTATTATTATTCTATGCTTCATCATATTAGATATTTGTCAAAAAAAAAAAAAAAAACAACTCTAAAAGTATATATATATTTATCAATACCACTCAAAAGATAAGTAAGATATTCTATCATCATCTTCATTAAAGTTTCAATACAAGACATCGACATTTTCCTCTATGTTATTCTTGTAATTCTTATAAACTAATATTGTTGAAAATATGGTTATTAACCTAGGGGCATTTATGTAATTGTGTAGGCCCATAGGGTTTCCTATAGTTTACTTATACATTGTGTCCCTGTGTATTCTAAGTATCAGATTAACTAATAAGAAAGATCTCTATATCGTGGTTTTTCTCCCTGTACTAAGGTTTCCACGTAACTGTGCGTTGTTATTCTCTTTTCTTCTTCTATATTTTAACATGGTATCAGAGCTAGGCGACAAAACCCTAGTCATTATGGAAGAGAATCAACCACGGTCGTCTTTTGTCGATGGAACTTCAAGTTTTGACATGAAGACAACTATTCGAGCGGCAGTGAATGAGTGTTTTCAACCAGTCGTACCAGAGTTGATTTCTGCCGTCCAGTTGCAGTTGATGGAGAGCTCCGAGTCGATGGGAGCCGCCATGCCAGACAGAAGCCACGATCAGCAATCGAAACCAGAGCGGCACTGCCTTCAACGGTTGGACAGAGGCGAATCCGATCAAGCCCAACCGAGTCTTCAACGATCGGATAGAAACGAATCCGGTCGAGCCCAGCCGTGGGTTGCTGCCATCCGTACCGATCGAGCCCAGCCGTGTCTTCGACGGTCAGACATGAACCCGATCGAGCCCAGCTGTGGGTCGCTTCCATCCGCGTCGATCGTACTCGCGTCAGTCGAATCCTCTGCACTAGGTCAGTTCGATCACCGTGTGGCCGCGCTTAGCACTTTGCTTGAGCATTCCAGTCGGATGGTGCCTTCTCCATGTGTCGGGCAGATACGAGGACCATCTGAAGCAGCCGTCGATGGCTGCTCCATTTTCAGCCACTTGTGACTCGACCCAATGCCCAGATGATGTTAGACAACGATTGGCTTATCTCCAACATCAGATTTCGGACTTGGATACGATGTTCGGTGCAAATTCCCAACTGGTTCAACCAATCTATTTAGAGAATCCTGTAAATTCGTTCCCTATTTTTCCAAATGCTTCTTATTTATCTGGCTTAATGGGAAACTCTACAGGATTTCTTATAGGAAAAAAATTAAATGGCTAGAATTATTTCTCCTAGTCCCAATCAATCCGAATGGTCTTGGAAGGGCGTCACAAATTTGGGTACTTGACGAGGGAGATTCCGAAGCCGGTACCAGGCGATCCTCAAGAACGGATCTAGAAAGGGGAAGATTCACTGTTACACTCTGTCCTCGTGAATAGTATGGAACCTCAAATAGGCAGACCATTATTATATATTGCAATCGCCAAGGATATCTTGGAGGTTGCACGAGATTTGTACTCAAAGAGATAGAATGCCTCTCGACTATATACGCTTTACAAGCAGGTCTATGAATGCAAACAAGGATCCATGAATGTTACATCATATTTTAACAAATTATTAATGCTTTGGCAAGAGATGGACCTGTGTCGAGAGATTATTTGGAACTGTGTGCAAGACGAGGCTTAATACTTGAAAATTGAAGAAGCAGACCATGTGTATGTTTTCTTGGCTGGATTAAATCCTAAATTCGATGGTATCCGTAGTCGAATATTGGGCCAACGCCCTACATCTTCTCTCAGAGAATTTTTCTTCGAAATATGGCTGGAAGAGGATCGATCATTGCAAAGTTGCCCAATGCTGATGGCAATAAAAAAACCCCACCTGTGTGTGAGCATTGTAAAAAGCTCTGGCACATAAAGGACCAGTGTTGGAAATTGCATGGGAGACCTCTAAACAGCAGGCGACGACAATCTCATGACAAATCTAATACTGGTCGTGCCCTAGTGAGTGACTCAGCAAATGAACATACTCAGAAGCAGTCTTCTGTTGACAGTAAGAACAGTTTAAGTATAGTTGGGGTGAGTGTTATTGCACAGTCAGGTAATTTTCCTTCATTTGGCCTTATTAGTATAAATGGTAAAAAACCATGGATTGTGTACTCAGGGGCCACAGATCATCTTACAAGTTCTTCAAATCTATTTATTTCTTACAACCCAAATGTTGGAAATGAGCGTATTCGAATTGCAGACGGGTCTTTTGCCCCTATTGCAGGGAAATGCCATATCTCCCCGTTTGACAGTTTAGTTCTGCGTGATACTTTGCATGTGCCTAAAATCTCTTATAATTTTTTGTCTATCAGTAAAATTACAAGGGATTTGAAGTATAAGACAATTTTCTCAGCTGATTCTGTTTTTTTCAGGATCTGAAATCGGGGATGACGATTGGCACTGCCCGACACGATAGGGGACTCTATTCCTTTTTTAAGATGCTTCCTCTAGAGATGATCATCGAACTGGGTTTATGTCATTAAATTTTTCTGTTTCTGAAAATGACTTTATGTTGTGGCATTTTCATTTAAAACATCCGAATTTTCAATATATTAAGTATTTGTTTCCGCATTTATTTCGCAATGTTTATACTTCCTCTTTAAATTGCGATGTGTATATTCGTGCCAAACAAAGTCGTGTTCCTTTCCGATCTCAGCCTTACAAACCCTCGAGTCCTTTTTCTCTTGTTCATAGTGATGTATGAGGTCTTTCACCTGTTACCACTTCCACTGATAAACGTTGGTTCGTCACGTTTATAGACGACCACATTCGTCTTACTTGGATCTTCCTCTTCACTGACAAATCTGAGATGTCATCCATTTTCCAACAATTTTATACAACTGTCGAGACTCAGTTCAATGTGAAGATTGGAATTTTACGGAGTGATAATGAGCGATAATTCTTCAACATCTCCTTTAGGGATTTTCTTGTCTCTAAGGGAATTGTCCATCAGAGCTCGTGTGCTTATACTCCGCAATAGAATGGAGTAGCCGACGGAAAAATCGTCATCTGGTGGAAGTAGCTCGGTCTCTTATGTCATCTGCCACTCTTCCGTCATACCTGTGGGGGATGCAGTTCTTGTTGCCGCCCATCTCATTAATCAGATGTCCTATCGTATTCTTAACCTTCATACTTCCTTGGAACTGTTTAAAGAGTCCTTCCCAACCACTCGATTAATCTCCGATGTTCCCCTTTGAGTCTTTGGTTTCGTTGCCTTTGTTCATTCCCATGGTCCAAACCACACAAAATTTACTCCTCGTTCTTAGAAGTGTGTATTTGTTGGATATCCACTTTATCAACGTGGGTATAAGTGTTATCATCCGTCATCTCGTAAATACTGTGTCTCTATGGACGTCACCTTCATCGAGGATCAGTCGTTCTTTCCTGTTAGTCATCTTTAAGAGGAGAATATGAGTGAAGAGACTAACTGGTCCTCTTATGCTATTCCCTTAGAGTTAGCTCCTATTCATATTTCGTCTGAGCCTAGTTCTGAGCATGACAACCCAGTCCTTCCTACCAACCAAGTTCCTTGGAAAAACTTACTATAGAAAGAATCTCATAAAGGAAGCAGTGTCACCCGTCAAACCAGAATCGCTGGCTCCAGTACATAAGTCAGACTCGCCATCAGATCTAGGTAAGTATATCTCTGAAACTAATGATGTTGATGTGTGTATGGAGACTGACGAATGCAGACAGGATAAGGGCGAAGGAAGTGGTAATACTGAAAGTATGGCAGAAGAGGAGACAGCTGAGAATGAAATGATTCTAGTTAGTGATGATGTGGAGGATACTACTGAAATCCCTGATACACAGATAGCCGATCATGGTGAGGAACTTGGAAAGTTTAAGGATCGTAATGCTTCGCTCGATCCTCTTATAGCTCATAGGAAAGACACTTGTTCATGTACTAAATACCCTATGCATAGTTACATAACGTATAAATTTGGCACTCGAGTTCAAAGCATTCACTACCAGTCTAGACACTGTGATGGTTCCAAATGACATAAGTGTTGCAATGGAAAAACCAGAATGGTGGTCTGCTGTTATGGAAGAAATGAGAGCACTCGAGAAGAATGAAACTTGGGAATAGGTGGCTCTACCTGAAGGGCACAAGACAGTTAGATGCAAATGGGTGTTTACTATAGAATACAAGTCAGATGGGACGGTTGATCGGTACAAGGCTAGGCTTGTTGCAAGAGGCTTTACTCAAACCTATGGAGTAGACTACTCTGAAACTTTTTCTCCCGTGGCCAAAATAAACACTATCCGAGTGCTTTTGTCAGTTGCCGTAAATGAGGATTGACCCTACACCAATTTGATGTTAAAAATGTGTTTCTGAATGGGGAACTTGAAGAGGAAGTCTATATGAGTCCTCCTCCTAGATTCGAGAGTCAGTTCAAAAACAGGGTGTGCAGATTGAGAAAGTCGTTATATGGGTCGAAATAATCTCCAAGGGCCTGGTTTGATAGATTCACAACCTTTGTGAAAGTACAGGGATATGTTCAAGGGCGTTCTGATCACACTCTATTTACAAAAAGGTCGAGATCAGGGAAGATAGCTGTTCTTATTATCTACATTGATAACATTGTTTTATCTGGGGATGATGATGCTGAGATCATGAGGCTCAAAACAAAGATGACCGAAAAGTTTGAAATTAAAGACATTCTAGGAATGGAAGTGGCTCGATCAAAAGAATGTATCTCAGTTTCTCAACGAAAATACACTCTAGACTTACTAAAGGAAACATGCATGACTGGGTGTAAACCTGTTGATACACCAGTAGAGTACAATGCGAAGCTAAATGAGAAGAATGATAGAGTTCATGTTAATAAAGAGAGGTATCAGCGGTTAGTCGGGAAGCTGATCTACTTGTCTCACACAAGGCCAGATATTTCGTATGCAATAGGTGTTGTCAGTCAGTTTATGCAGGCTCCCTGTGAGGATCATATTACAACAGTTGAACATATCCTTCGGTACCTAAAAGGAACTCCTGGCAAGGGTCTGATGTTCAGAAAGTCCGATAAACGATCTGTTGAAGCCTACACTGATTCTGACTAGGCAGGTTCTGTCTCTTATACACATCTAGATGTGTATAAGAGACAGAGGTGTTGTCAGTCAGTTTATGCAGGCTCCCTGTGAGGATCATATGACAGCAGTTGAACGTATCCTTCGGTACCTAAAAGGAACTCCTGGCAAGGGTCTGATGTTCAGAAAGTCCGATAAACGATCTGTTGAAGCTACACTGATTTTGACTGGGCAGGTTCTATTGTTGACAGAAAGTCGACGTATGGGTATTGTATATTTCTATGGGGTAATCTAGTCACATGGAGAAGTAAGAAACAAGGGGTTGTTGCTAGAAGTAGTGTTGAGGTTGAGTATAGGCCATGAGTCTGGGGATCTGTGAAGAAATCTAGTTGAAGAAAGTGTTATCTGATCTCCAGCAAGATAATGAGCTTTCGATGAAACTGTTTTGTGACAACAAAGCTGCCATCAGTATTGCAAATAACCCGGTTTAACATGCAGAACTAAACATGTAAAGATTGATAGACATTTCATTAAGGAGAGATTGGACAGTGGAAACATATGCATCCCTTATATTTCATCAAATCAGCAAGTTGCAGATGTGCTTACAAAAGGATTACTAAGATAGAGCTTTGACTTTTGTGTAAGCAAGTTGGGCCTTGTTGATATCTATACCCCAACTTGAGGGGGAGTGTTGAAAATAGGGTTATTAACCTAGGGGCATTTATGTAATTGTGTAGGTCCCTAGGGTTCTACAGTCTATTTATACGTTGTGTCCCTATGTATTCTAAGTATCAGATTAACTAATAAGAAAGATCTCTATATCGTGGTGTTTCTTCCTGTACTAGGGTTTCACGTAACTGTGCGTTTTTATTCTCTTTTCTTCTTCTATATTTTAACAAATATAATAAAAATAAATGAGTTAATTGCAATTGTCTTTATCACATGCAAGATAAAATAATAACTTAACTTTAAAAAAGTATTTTTTTTTTGCCACATGACATATTTTTAAGTGGGCCTATATGAAGACGGGCACAACCTTCTTAGAATAATACCCTTGGTCAACACAAAAGATTGATACTATGTACTTGTACTATTAACTTCAAAGTCGTGAGGTTCAAATCTGCACCCCACATATTATCAAAAAAGAAAAAAAAAACATAGATTAAATATCATTTGTTCACATATTTTTTTAAGCTTTTAAATGTTTAAATTTATTCCATATACTTTCAATAAATTTTTAAAAAATTAAAAAAAAACTAGTTGAACAAATATATTATTTAGCTACTAGGAATATACTCTACCTGATAACACTGAATGTGCTATCTTCCTCTTCTTAATTTAGGATCATTGGTCTATTTAATGAGCTTAATTGATGATTTTACAGGTCTCAGGTGTCTAATAGGTAGAACGAAGCATTTGGTGCGAAAAGGTGCTAAAACAGTCAAAATTGGAGCTCAAATGCACCAAGTGAGAAAGAAGGCTAAAAGATTATGAATATGCCATTGAGGAGTGTTTGGCAGCAGTGCAGCGGCACCATCTACGATGCATTTTTTTAGAGAGCTCGGATTTTGGGATAATGGGGGAGTGTCATGGCATTGCAGAATTGTCCGCGTGCATAGTGCAAGGGCGATGTGGTGCTTCACGTTTGCTATATATTAAATTTTGCCTGATTTGACGAGGAAGTTGTTTTTCCTCTTCCAAACCTATTTTCTTCTCCTCTTCACTGTGAACACTGGTTTTTAGCCATTTTAGTCATCTTAGAGCTTGATTAATGTATTTTAAGGATGATTAGAGGCTAAAGTAACTCTTCTAGCTTGGGTTTGATAGTTTTCCCCTTTTTTATGTTATCTGTGAGACTTGTTCTTCATTTGCATTGCTCAAACTCTTTTGTTTATGGGCTTCTACTCTGAATCTTTTGACTATGAATGTCATGTATTGATTGATAGTCAATGCTTGTTGATGTTATTCCATGCTTAGATTTATCCTTGATTAAGATAATAAATCATAGGAAGCAAAAGATTAGATTAACTTGCTTAATTGTGAAGTCGACCACTCTAAGTATTGCTTTAATCGAGCAAGGCCAACGTATCCCAACTCTGCTATCTAAGCTCACGAAAGAAAAATAACGCATAAATGCTTAGATAAGAGTTAAGTTGTGAAGGGCATTTGTTCGTAGTTGGATATCCGCATGACACCCTTGGGGACAAGCCAAAACAAAAGTGAGTCACCTGAATCAACGCATGGGTAGTCCTGAGAATATGTACATGTTTTTAGTGTTTAATTGTATTGTTTTATTATTATTCGATTGAATTGAACTAGTGTAGACATGTATAACTGTCATGATAGTTTAAGTACTCGAAAGTTTGTGTCGTTATAATATCGAACTCTCGAAGAATAACCTCCTTATCCAAGAATTCTAGAAAATTGAATTTCCAAATATTTCTAGATTCCATCGTTAGATATAAAACAATTGATAAAATCTTTTTTTTTATGGTTGAATAATTTTTTTAAGATCCTAGCCAGATACCCAAATGATATCTAACAAGTGTCAGAGCTACCATAGTAGATGACAAGTATTGAAAGAAGGACAAACGTTTTTAAAGTCATAATTATGAGATGAAGTACTATACTTAATCTCAATCAACTTTTTGTATACTTTCATTGATGAGGTTACCCCATAGTATTTGAAGTACAATCAACGTTTTGGGTGATAATTTGGACAAAATGAAGAGTTCAATACAAGGAGGAAGCATTCACAACATAAAAATCCCCCACAGTACCATAGGTTCGGGTAATCGAGTTTGTGTGCATAGAAAATAACTATTTAATACTTATCCGTTTAATTTTTTTAACTCGAATTTATTATAAAAAAAATTAAACTATTTGAATATTAAATTAGATTAATTATTTTTTTTTACCGTTTTATGCATGTTTTCCTTCTCATTCAATCCTAGATGTTTTATATTCATCTTCTTGATAAACCCAGACCAACAAATCTATAAGATGAATTGGTAATCTGCATTTTCTAATTTTGGTCTTCTCTTCATCTGTTTTGAGTATTTTTTTCCTTGATTCCAATCCATTTTTCAGCGAATGAATGCTTGAAATATCAAATTGGGTCAAATTAATTTTATCTGATTCAACGGTCATGATAAAAACACGTGACGTCATCGAAATTTGTCCTCAACTTCAATTTGGGACACATGTCAGCTCCTAATTGGTCTCAAACTAACAAATCTCTTTATAGCTGAATTGATTAGCAAATTACAAACCCATGAACAAAGGGGTACAATGCAGAGTGAGGAGCAAGTTAAAGATGCATTCCATACAAAGTTTAAAGACAAGAAACTTGTTAGAGAAGATGATAGACATGAAATTAAAAACCAGGTGAGTATGGAAAAAAGATGAGCGAATTTGTGCTTCTATTTGGGCAATTTTACTATGAAAAATGATTTTGTACATGAGTTTTCCTCAAATTTTAGTCATATTTGATTAAACAGAGTTTGTTAGAATGTCATGACTCTCCTTATGGAGGTTACTTCGTGGGACAAAGGATAACTGCAAAGGTCCTTCAGAGTGGATACTTTTGGCCTACTCTATTCAAAGATGCACGAGAATATGTATTAAAGTATGACCCGACGCACGGGCAATATTTCAGCAAGGAATGCAATGCCCCTCAACAACATACTCGAAGTTGAACTCTTTAATCTACCTTGGTATCATTAGAAGCAAATTCCATCGCCTCTATCCACTTCGAAAGGTTATCCACTGCTAAAAGATATAGGACGATGGCAGAAGTGGCACCATAAAGTCAATTCCCCATACGTCGAAGATCTCAACCTCGAGGATGTAATTCATTGGCATTTCGCTTCGAGCTATCAAATTTTCCATAAGGTAGAATTCACATTGAATGGGTTAATTAGACGATGGAAATTAATTCGTTCATCCTAGCAATTTCTCTAAAGCTTAATGCGATTGGTAAATTTGTTTAGAGTATATTCGGTTTCTATGAATTTTAATTAATTAGGTAACTAGGACGGTTAATTAGGATTCTAATTAATTTGATTACGCTTAAGCAAAACATGTTTGATCTAAAGTTCGATAAGCAATTAATCTAATTGGGGAAACATGATATCAAACCCGAACTAGATCTTTTCACTATTAAATTTCACAAAAATCTCTATCTCTCTCTTATTCTTATTTAATTTCCATGCAAATTTATTTTCAATTGAAACAATTCCAAACAACAACCCTCCCCCCCTTCGGTTACTATACTATAAGCTTTCAAATTAAAAAATCATATGGCTCCCTGTGGATTCGACTTCGTATTTTCATTCTACTACTTGTTTTTAGAGTAAGGCACGGAGACATTATTTGATTTGGCTCGTGGGGTTTAACGACGCCCTTTCGACGTCGATCAAATTGTCACAGTTGCCAGAGAGCCAATCGATTTCTTGGTTAAACGGCTTATAGTTTTTTGCTTACTATTCTCTTTCTCTTTTGGTGTATGACCAACTCTCTTGAGGGATCCAAATTGTTATACTTTGCAAAGATATATCGAGAAGAGAGAATTAGAAGAGAATGAAGAAAGTAAGTCGAGCAAGAAAATCATATCCGTGTAGAAGACATGTTAGATGAAGAATTTGAAGAAGAAAAGTTTGAAGAAGAAGAACCACTAATGGCTTAACGAGAGAAAATGCTTAGAGAGCTTGCTACTTCTGACAATACGTAACAACCATTATGCATCACATACCCCGAGGCGATAGGTACGTTTGAATTAAAATTTGGGTTGATTCACTTACTTCCTTCTTTCTCTAGCCTTGCAGTTGAAGACTCGCGTAAACATCTCAAGGAGTTCCATCTCGTGTGGGACAAGATGAGGTCGAATGGAGTGATCCAAGAGCAATTAAACATGAGGGCATTCCTTTTTCATTGAAAAGGGTAAAAAGGATTGGTTGTACATTCTGCCTCATGGGAGTATCTCATATTGGGAAGAGATGCAACAACATTTTGTGGCAAAGCTCTTTCCAGCCTCTTGTGCTACGAGCATTTGGAAAGAAATCTACAGTATCTTACAATTCGATGGGGAGACACTACACGAGTACTGGAAGCGCTTTAAGAGAATATGTGTGAGATTCTCCCATCATCAAATATCGAACCAATTATTGATATAATACTTCTATAAGAGAATTTTGCAGAATGACAAGAGTAACATAGATGCTGCAGCAAGAGAAGCCTTGGTTAACAAAACTCCTACTAAAGCAATGAAGCTCATAGCAACTATGGCAACTAACTGACAAAAATTTAGAACTCGTGCTTCCGTGAACGTGAAGTCTAAATCTAAGGTAAGCGAATTTAAGAGTCAAATATCTAATTTGGTTGATGTTGTGAAACAGATGGTTTGGGATAAAACCAAACCCATTCCAGTATGCCAAGTGTGTTCCATGACTGGCCATATATATGATGTGTGCCCATACGTCCAACAAGAGATGGTGCATGAAATGAATGCTATTGGAGCGTTCCAAAATAGGCAGGGAAATCCCTAAAGTCAAATATATAATTCAGGGTGGCGCAATCACCAAAACTTCAAGTGGGACAGACAAAACGAGCAAACTCAACCGAACAAAGGGGTTTGTCGAGTTTAGATATGTCGATGGAAGAAATTGTTAAGAGTTTAGTTGATAACTCTTTAAAATTTCAACAGAAAACCAAAAATGCTCTCAACACCTTGGGAACTGAGATCTCTCAGCTTGCCACTTCAGTGAGCAAGTTGGAGAGGCAATCAGGGAAGCTTCCTTCCCAACTTGAACCCAATGTGTGCAATGTCAGCGCAATTTTGACGGTGGGTTGTAATAAAGTCATCTATACTCCTGCCTCTAAACCAGTGAATGAGCCAAAAGTGTCACACCCCACACCAGATTACCCTTCTAACCTGAACAAAATGGTGACTGCAGCAGTTACCAACCCTTGGCACTTACTGCCTAACTTACCTTAAAATAATATTCAAACCATGAATACATAAATAATAACAAAGAGCTTAACACATTTACATTACAGGGTTTCGCAGCATTGTTTTTACATAGATAATACAACCTAGTGAGCCCTATCAAGAATACTAGTTACTAGACAGACACATGTGTACTAACTAATATAGGTCTTCGATTACGCTTCCTTCAACCTGTTTCTTTGAGTGGCAGAGCAGCAACAGAAAAGTCTTTTGGGAACTGACCGCTATCTGAAAGAAAACATTTGAAAACATAAGCTAGAAGCCCAGTGAGTGACTTAATAAAATATAAATCTCATGCTTAAAACCGAAAGCTTGGAATCATAATACTAAAACTAAAGTATACCAAGCAAACGTGTACATAAACCTTTAAAACTACTGCATTTGAAACCTGAATCTTAGTTGAGAACGAACATTCATTGCTCTAATTCCCAACACCAAACCATGGTCGTATGAGACCTCTACTTCGATCTGTTCACATTGAACTATGGCTAAGAGATACTCCTATGTCGATTTCTTTCAATATATCGATGGGCATCTCAAGCAATTTCCTTAAAGCATTAGCATTGATAACCACTCTTAAACACCATTAAAGATCATTATTCTCCAGTTGAGAACGAGCATACATCGCTCTAGCTCCCAACGTCTGTTATCAGCCAAGAGACCCATATTTCAGCCTTCTTTTGTTGGTGTATGGCCTAGGAGATCCATACTTGGCCTCTTCTTCAAAACTACCCACGTGTACGTGGAGGTTTCTATGTACCGTCAGCACCTTAGGTATATTTATTCATATACCTTTCTTACCTTCAGTACCCCTCTTCATTGTGTTTAGGAATAGCAATGTATGTACTCAATCTTAGGTATATAAACATAGCACACCAAGCTTAGTTTAACCCTAATGCATGCTTCATACTCTATAAAATAAGTTGGCTTAAATCATGTTGAATTAGCCTGTAAAACTATTAGCATGTGTTAGATATGGAAAACATACTTGGAAAAAAACTCATATATTAGTAACATCATGCGTTGATAAACATTCATAAGCATTAGCAATTCCAAACTATCCTTCTAGTCTATGAGAAGATACGACTGCCTTTATCCTTAGTTGAGAGTGAACTACTAAATCTAACCCTCAACGTCAACCTTAGTCGGGGAGAACTCTTTTGTTCAATCCCTCGACGTCGTATTACCTACGTGCACGTGGTTATAATTGAGTGTCGTCGTACCTTATGTACCTGGCTAGGATACCTTCTCATTGTCCTTCAGTATCCTTAGGTACTTCTACTCAGATACCTTCTCAAACATCCTTCAGTATCGAGCTGCTAAGATACCT
>NC_052357.1:45029325-45047133 GCF_009727055.1 Benincasa hispida | reverse complement strand
CTTCTAATCCTCCTAAAACATGGCTTCATTTAACTCATTAGGAGACATCTCATTACTTACTCTTACTTAAAGTAATTAGGGTTCAGGCTTTACAAAAAGAGCTTGAGACCAAGGAAGAAAATGAAGAAATAGTTGTCAGACCGACCAGTAAATGAGGGTATGGTTCAATCCTCCTCTGAATCTTAATGTTTATGTTCCTATTGCCCCCTTCCCTAGAAGGTTAGCTAAGGGAGTTGTACCGAAGGATGAGGTGCAAGTGGTCGAGTCTTTAAAGAGTAATGAAAGCTATTGCAAAAGGCAAGAGGCCATAGGTTAAAGTTGAAGATAAGCCTAAAAGTTAAAAAAGCCCAATCATCTACTTAGGTAACTTGTCAGCTAGATGTGACGATCCAGGTACATTTTTCTCACCTTGTCCGATAGGTAAGATGAAATTTGAGCATGTGATGCTAGACTTAGGATCAACTATTAATATCATGCATGCATGTACTCTATGCTTCAGTCACTTGTCCTGCATCCCGCTGGTATTTGGGTTTAATTAGCAAACTGCTCTTTAGTTAAACCTCTTGGAATGATTAAAGATATCTTGGTTAGGGTTAATAGTTTGGTCTTCCTTTTAGACTTTTACATTATTGATATGCATGGAAAAAATTTCGCCTCCAATTTATCCATCTTGTTAGGTCGATCCTTTTTAAAGATCGCTAAAGCTTCAATTGATGTTTGCAAAGGGTCTCAATCTATTATGCATGAAGAGCGGGTTGAAAAATTTGAGATATCTAAAACCCTATTATCACTTATCCTGCTTGTTCTAGTGCCTTACTTTTGCAGGAAAGTGGTTAACCAACAAAGTTGGGGGTGACGAATGGAGTGATGATGATCAACTCCGATCATGGATGATCAAGCCAAATATGGTCGAGCAACAAACCTTAAAAATTTACGTTTCCTGGAGGCAGTCAGGTGTCAAAATTTATTCGCTTTCCTAGATTAGATTTCTTTCTGCAATTTTTTCCTTTATCTTTGAGCCTAATGTTCCAAATTATTCTTGTTTTGTTAGGATTGTTGGTGGAGAAAAGCTCGAATTGAAGGAGCCAAATATTTCCTTCATCTCGTGATTCAGGGAAGTTTTCCAATCCCTCTCATTTCACTTCTTTTCACATTGAGGACATTGTGAATTTTTAAAAGTTGGGGGGGGGGGTTAATTTGGATTTGGCGTATCTTTTTTGTGATTATATAGTTTGGGAATTATGTTGAATACTTGTGTGCATGTTGCTTGCTTTGTTGCCTTGTTCCTCAGGATGACTAGTCGATGATGCACTTTTTTGAATCATGTTGGCATGAAATTAAGCAGGAATAAGGCATTTATGGTTTTTAGGCCATTTTTTAAAAATTTTGCTTCATTTCTCTCGTGCATCGTTGGGTTCTTTGCCCATATCTTCACTCTTGCTTGCTTAGAATTGCATTATGAGGTCATAGGTCTGTTGTCACTCCTAAAGACCCACTAATTAGAGAACATCTTGCATCATAGGTGGTAATGTGATACTGAGGAAAAAAATATGTTAGATATATGCTTGTTAAAAAAAAAAGGGGAAAGAGTCAGTTGACAAGAAAGAAAATAAAGTATGTGCTGAAAAGGATATCAAAAGAACGATAAATAAATAAATAAATAAACTTGTAATGTGTATGCATGACTAGGGGTAAAAGGAGTTATTCTGTGATCAACTAGGACACTCACGAGAAAATAGTGGCAATGTGAAAGCTAGTGCCCCTAGGCTAAAGAAATGCAAGTTGGATTTCATGTGTATTTCAGGCAACTCAGTTAATATATTACTATCTTGTGGGTTTTGATATTTAATGTTGGTGCTCGAGCCAGAGTAGGGGAAAAACGAACTGAGGCTTATAAGTCTATTTTGGGTTTGCTTGTGCTTAAAATAGGTAGCTTAGAACTTATTCATGCATGAGAAGATTTGAAATGAGATTCCAATTTTTTCTTGAATCGATCAAATGCTTTTGGATAGTTTAATTGATTGTGAGCATGATTTTGGTGACTATTAAGGCTGGAATAGGGAACTTGGTAACTTAGCAAGCTGATCTTTGAGTAATTGTATACCTTGCTCAAAGATGATCAAGAATTAAGTTGAGGATGTCTGATAGCACCGAAAAATGTGTTATCTTCCTCTTCTTAATTTGGGGTTGTTGGTCTATTTAATGAGCTTAATTGATGATTTTACATGCCTCGAGTGTCTAAGAGGTAAAACAAGGTGTTCGGTGTGAAAAGATGCTAAAATGATCGAAATTGGGACTCAAATGCACCAAGTAAAAAAGAAGGCTAAAAAAATATGTATCTACCACTGAGGAGTGCCAAGCAACATCTCAACGATGCCGTTAGCAGCGCATTTTCCAGAGAGCCCGAATTTTGGGATAGTGAGGGAGCGTCGTGGCACTGTACAATTGTTCAGCGTGCAAAGACCCACCCTTGTACACTATGCAGCAAGAGCTTCGCAACGCTTGACATCTGCTATATATATTAAAATTTGCCCGATTTGACAAGGAAAAACTCCTCTACCATACCTATTTTCTTCTCCTCTTCATTGTGAACACAGGTTTTTAGCCATTTTAGTCATCTTGGAGCTAAGGACTTCTACTCTTAATCTTCTAAATATGAATGATGTTTTCATGTATTGATTGACAACCAATGTTTATTGATGTTATTCCATGTTTAGATTTATCCTTGACTAAGGTAATATATCATAGCAAGCAAAATATAAGACTAACTTGCTTAATTATGAAATCAACCACTCTAAGTATTGCTTTAATCAGTCTTAAGGTAGAATTCATATATGGGTTAATTAGAAAGTGAAAATTAATTCGTTCATCCAAGCAATTTCCGTAAAAAGCTTAATATGATTGGTCAATTTGTTTAGAACGGATTCGTTTTCTATGCATTTTGATTAATTAAGTAACTAGGACGGTTAATTAGGATTCTAATTAATTTGATTAAGTTTAAACAAAGCATGTTTGATCTAGAGTTCGATAAGTAATTAATCTAATTGGGAAAATATGATATCAAGCTTGAGCTAGATGTTTTCACTATTGAATTTTACAAAATCTCTCTCTTATTCTCATTTAATTTGCATGCAAATTTATTTTCAATTGCAACAATTCCAAACGACCCCCCGTATACTATACTATAAGCTTTCGAATTAAGAAATCATTATGGCTCCCTGTGGGTTCAACTCCATACTTTCACTTTACTATTTAGTTTTAGAGTAAGACACAGGAACATTATTTGATTCGACCCGTGGGGTTTAACAACACCCTTTCGATGCCGATCACTATCTGACCCAAGTGAACTAACGAAACAAAAAAATATAAAATCCACAAACATATTTCCAACGAAAGCGATGTATGCTCTCATGTATACACTAACAATGTACTAGCTAACAAGAGAAATGAATGTCACGACATCTATTCCTCAAGGTCGTGGTTCAATCTTGTCTCCAAAATTCCAATCATGTCTCACCATTCCTTTCTCCCTTTCCTTTGGTTGGCATTGTAAGAGAGGATCCCAACAATTTCGAGAACGGATTCTTGAGAGGGAACTAATGTTGAGGCGAATATGAGAAAATTAATGTTCAAAGGATTGTAAGAGAATGAAGGAGCTACTAAGAACCCACAAAGACGCCAATAAATGCCCAGTGTTCTCAAGATCGTTCAGTAAGTCACGCCCTCGAATTGCTATGAAAGAGGTTTCATGGCTAAGACCTATCATAAAAGAAAACTCCCAAAGGTAAACACAAACAACTTGGCTGAATCAGAAACTAACACAGGAACTTGGTGAAATTTTGCTCGACCAGAAAAAGAACAATCAAATATTAGAAACTAATCACATAAAGAATGTAAAAAATCTGATCTTCCCTTCTCTATTTGTGCTTTTATCATTCTAACTATCCGATCTTCTTACAGAAAATACTGAAAAAGAGGAATGTTAATAATAACTATCTTAAAATAAATTTATAGATGAACACCATTGAAGATTTCACATTAGAAAAATCAAGAAACCATACCGTTGAAGATTCCACAATAGAAAAATCAAGAAACCTTACACTCTTTATAAGATGCTACTCCTCTCTTGTCAATTGATTTTAAGATGAAATCCTATATTATCTAATATACACGATAGAATGTCTTAACAGATTTTTTTCCTTAACTTGAAACAAAATATTTCGTATTTCGTAGATAAGACTGTTATATGCTTTTGAAATTTAGATTTTGATTATTAAAAAGTACACAGCTAAAAGCAGTTCTATTGGCAACTATGAACATGTATAATTCTTTTACTCTTAAAGGCATTGTGCAAGTTAAATGATTTTTCTTTTTTCAGATACAATATCCCCAACTACAAAAACACATAATGGCTTACAAATAAATGCAGCAGAGAAATAAATAAGTTATAGCAATGCTGCAAAGTGTGAAACTATATGACAATTACTGTAAAAATTTGAAACATACGTTTCAGGCTTTAGTTCACCATCATGTGATCAAATCCAGCCCCTGCCTGAAGTGTTGGAACCCTACTCATTCCTACATTGTGTAGCAACTGTTGCAGCCACCTCCTAGTGGTTGGATCCTCCTGTCAACATTTTAATTTTAAAAAAAATGGAAATGAACCAAACTGAGGTTGAATATATATATTCATAAGGAAATGAACCAAGTAGGAGCTCCAACTGAACATGAATTTGGGATGACTATGAAAATAGTGTTCTAAGTCCCGTTTGGTAACTATTTTGTTTTTATTTTTGAAAATTAAGTTTATGGATACTACTACATTTTACCAATGGTTTAAAAAACCAAACCAAATATTGATAACTAAAAAAAGTAGCTTTCAAAAAGTTATTTTTGTTTTGGGAATTTGACTAAGAATTCAACCATTGTACTAAAGATGCAAATCATTGTAAGAAATGTGGATGAAATAGGCTTAAATTTAAAAAACAAAAACAAAAAACCAAATGATTAAGAAACGAGGCCTTAGTGAAGCACTAATTTTCCAAAACCCTTTTGTTTCATATAATTTTTAAAAATATTTTTAGTTATGTAACCAACCAATGGAAATTTTGAAAGGGCTTACACCTCATTCTATGGAGTGTTTTCTCTAAATTCACTGGAAAATGCTTTTCAATATTTTAGAAGGATTTAGTCCCTTCGGGACATCCGACAATATTTTAGAAGAATTTATTTTAACCAAGTAACTAAACAAAAAAAAAACTACTTTAATTAATTCAAACCTTTTTTTCCCCTGCCAATGTTAAATGCCATACCAAACTTCCCCACTTAGATAAATGCCATGATCATTCTACCATTCCAACAGAGCGACAAAACGTAGTCTAAACATTGGACATGAATGATAATGGAAATTAACAGGGAAGCTTCACTGATTAAATGACTTTTTTCTTTTCTAATTATAACTCAGCATATCTCCTCGTAAACATTGCTTCTCGTTAGAAGTCCTACAAATACTAATGCAGTCCATCTAGAAAAGGTACTTACCCGAAGGCAACTATTGAAAGTAGCATCCCTCAACATATCTGGAAGACAGCTCCTCAAGGCGTCACAAGCCCTAAAGAATGGAACAAGGTTAAAGAAACAGTAAAGGCTAATTACCTCAAATGAGATACGAATTTGCGTTTACCCACTTTGGGTTATCGGACAATCGAAGATAACATCGAATTATGTGTTTTAAAAGCCGAGAGGAGGGCTGTTCAGCAAGAGCTGCTACCATATTCCCCAAAACCCGACCGACAGCAAAAAATCGCTCAGCTGTAGTACAAATATAATCCAACCCCACATCATCCAGCAAAATTTTCTGCACGATAAATGTTGCAACCTACAGCACAAAATTGTTGGTCATTGTAGTTTATGTTAATGGGCACATAGTATAATATTTCCAATACTTTGTTCACTAAAATAACATTAGAATTAGAGATCGGAGAGAGGTATCATAATATTGTTTAATGCTACATTGATACATATGATCCACGGAAAGGTTGAGAGAAAAGTCTTGAAAAAGGAAAAAGCAAAAAATTGAGGACCAACAAATGGAGAAGACAGTTGGTACTTGCTACCCTCTCAAAAGGAATGGATCAGTTGTAATACTTCAGAGTTCAAGAAAGAGTCCATTAATTGAGAGTTAGTCCTCATCCCTTGATTTTGGTAAAAACGGGAAAAGAAATGGAGGAGAATATTGACATTTCTTCATTTATCCCGTTAAGATAACAATCAAAACTTGCCACAAAAATTACAAAATAGATTTAAACTCCCAAAATGTGCCATTGAGACTACAATATAGATAATTTGATAATTAAATATTGTAGAAAATGAGATAAAATTGCAGCCTGTTCGCATTTCTAGAAACAAATAGAACAAAAAAAGTTGAGAAATAGAAGTAGCATCAGGAAACTCAACTGTTTTTGACAACTCACTTCCCATTTCCATGGTACGCAGGCATAGAGGAATTATTTCAGTTGACAGAAGAAAACTTATTACTTCTGTATCGTCTACCTGGTCAAACAAGAAGGAAAACAGAACTCATATTTTTTAAAAGCTCAACAAGATTTATTGAAACAGAGCCTACACCCCAAGTAACAATGAAATTAAAAGGATACAACCTCTTACCAGTGCCTGTATGTATCTGAGATTAATTAGGGGAAGGTATGAAGTATAATCTTATATTTAGGTACACAGGCTTAACGAAGACTACCATGTCAAATTCTCATTCAGATAATGAAACACCAACCAATATCATGACTACAGACCAAAAAGGTTTAATGTCATATCGTCCTTTTCCCTGATATACCAAAGTAGTTTATTCAAGCAGATCAGGGTAAAGCCTTATACAAATCAGTTCTTAGGTGCCAAATCACATTATCTTCACCTTGGTGCACATGTTTTCTCTCTATTTTTTCCCCTTTTTTTTTTCTGGGTAACGAAGCCGAGAAATAGGTCATGCAAAAACAAAGGCCACCACCAAAACAAGAGCTACCAAGAATAACTATAAGAAAGAGTAAATCTATAATAATCAAAGACAGATAAATACTATCTGGAAGGGGAAAAACAAAACAAAAAGAACTTAGAAGTAATACCCACCATAAAATAACCTACAAGAAAGTACCAAAGGTGCCAGTGCTCATATTGAAACAGTCACATAAACTAGCTTTTTCTATAGTATGGGATAAAGTTGTACAAACAATGTGATAATGCATTGAAAATGATTTACGAAACCCCTCATGGTGCTACTTAATCTGATAGCTTCTTCAGTTAAATAAAAATGTTTCACTTGATAACGAACCATAATTAATATTTAGAAGTAAGGTTTAGATCTTATGATTTATGAGGTATTAAAAGCAAGAGTTACAACAATTTATGCAATTGAAGTTTCATTTCATTCTGACAATGCCTGGCATATTTTTCAGTCCACATCCTACTTCCATACTGTTGTATCAANGTTTACCCACTTTGGGTTATCGGACAATCGAAGATAACATCGAATTATGTGTTTTAAAAGCCGAGAGGAGGGCTGTTCAGCAAGAGCTGCTACCATATTCCCCAAAACCCGACCGACAGCAAAAAATCGCTCAGCTGTAGTACAAATATAATCCAACCCCACATCATCCAGCAAAATTTTCTGCACGATAAATGTTGCAACCTACAGCACAAAATTGTTGGTCATTGTAGTTTATGTTAATGGGCACATAGTATAATATTTCCAATACTTTGTTCACTAAAATAACATTAGAATTAGAGATCGGAGAGAGGTATCATAATATTGTTTAATGCTACATTGATACATATGATCCACGGAAAGGTTGAGAGAAAAGTCTTGAAAAAGGAAAAAGCAAAAAATTGAGGACCAACAAATGGAGAAGACAGTTGGTACTTGCTACCCTCTCAAAAGGAATGGATCAGTTGTAATACTTCAGAGTTCAAGAAAGAGTCCATTAATTGAGAGTTAGTCCTCATCCCTTGATTTTGGTAAAAACGGGAAAAGAAATGGAGGAGAATATTGACATTTCTTCATTTATCCCGTTAAGATAACAATCAAAACTTGCCACAAAAATTACAAAATAGATTTAAACTCCCAAAATGTGCCATTGAGACTACAATATAGATAATTTGATAATTAAATATTGTAGAAAATGAGATAAAATTGCAGCCTGTTCGCATTTCTAGAAACAAATAGAACAAAAAAAGTTGAGAAATAGAAGTAGCATCAGGAAACTCAACTGTTTTTGACAACTCACTTCCCATTTCCATGGTACGCAGGCATAGAGGAATTATTTCAGTTGACAGAAGAAAACTTATTACTTCTGTATCGTCTACCTGGTCAAACAAGAAGGAAAACAGAACTCATATTTTTTAAAAGCTCAACAAGATTTATTGAAACAGAGCCTACACCCCAAGTAACAATGAAATTAAAAGGATACAACCTCTTACCAGTGCCTGTATGTATCTGAGATTAATTAGGGGAAGGTATGAAGTATAATCTTATATTTAGGTACACAGGCTTAACGAAGACTACCATGTCAAATTCTCATTCAGATAATGAAACACCAACCAATATCATGACTACAGACCAAAAAGGTTTAATGTCATATCGTCCTTTTCCCTGATATACCAAAGTAGTTTATTCAAGCAGATCAGGGTAAAGCCTTATACAAATCAGTTCTTAGGTGCCAAATCACATTATCTTCACCTTGGTGCACATGTTTTCTCTCTATTTTTTCCCCTTTTTTTTTTCTGGGTAACGAAGCCGAGAAATAGGTCATGCAAAAACAAAGGCCACCACCAAAACAAGAGCTACCAAGAATAACTATAAGAAAGAGTAAATCTATAATAATCAAAGACAGATAAATACTATCTGGAAGGGGAAAAACAAAACAAAAAGAACTTAGAAGTAATACCCACCATAAAATAACCTACAAGAAAGTACCAAAGGTGCCAGTGCTCATATTGAAACAGTCACATAAACTAGCTTTTTCTAAAGTATGGGATAAAGTTGTACAAACAATGTGATAATGCATTGAAAATGATTTACGAAACCCCTCATGGTGCTACTTAATCTGATAGCTTCTTCAGTTAAATAAAAATGTTTCACTTGATAACGAACCATAATTAATATTTAGAAGTAAGGTTTAGATCTTATGATTTATGAGGTATTAAAAGCAAGAGTTACAACAATTTATGCAATTGAAGTTTCATTTCATTCTGACAATGCCTGGCATATTTTTCAGTCCACATCCTACTTCCATACTGTTGTATCAAAGTATAAGTGAAATCAAAACTTCCAGAGTGCACATAAAGAGGAAAGAACAAAGAAGAGAAAGCTCATGCTTTAAAGTGAAATACCTTCACCAATGCACCAATGACACCTAAGCTAGTAAGCCGCAAGTACTCAAAAGGCCTTGACTTGCTAGTGGTGTTAAGAAAAGGATACAGATACAACGGTATGTGAGCTGCGAAGGATAAAATTCAGTTGCTGGTCAATTCTTGGAAATGATACTAATTAGAATACTAGGAAATATTATGAGAATGCAATCATCTTAATGGAATAACAAAAATCCTTTGACTGCTGACAGATAAGCACCCAAGTCATATATGTACACGTATTCAATACTTTTGCTAGATATTCAACCGAGAAGCACCATTATGGCTTATGCAGAAGTTTTTTTTCTTGTAAAAAATCAAGCTTTCATTGAGACACGCGAAAGAATATACAAGAGCATTAAAAGATAAAAAACCAAAAAAGGAGACAGGAAAGGTCTCGAATAAAAAAGAATGAAACCAAGCTAATAATTACCAAAAAAAATCCAATTATCAGACGCTATAAAGATGCATTAAGCCTCACTCCTTCTCACATCTCCTCCAAATATCTCTCAACCCCTCTTAAATCCCACAATTCCACTCAAGCCACACTCCCCAAAAAAACCACAAAACAACAAGCCTGCCACAAATACTATCCCTTGGTCCTGAAAAGGAGAATTCATCAGGATTTCCTCCAACCAATATGTGGTGAGTGTGGCTTATGCAAAAGTTCTGTGATGTCCCTTCTCCATCAGTATGTGGTGGAGTACCTTTTTGAAACATGACCTGCTCCCTTTCTCCCTCCCTCCTCACAGAATAATTGGTGTAAGATTTCGTCAAGGACACTTCATTTTGTATGTTGATCGGCGATGATGTATCTGATGTATGAATTCTTAAGTAAAAGTGTTCGAATATAAACAAGATGAACAACATTACCATTAAGAAACAACATCCGTGTATCTGAATGAGAGGCTACACACTGCAAAAAACATACAGACAGCATAAGTTGTAGTTTCAGATTTAAATATTCCATGACTAACTGGTGACCACAAAGCCATCTATAATTTGATTCCCATTATGTGACAAGGTAAGTTTAACAGTGCGTGACCTGAAGAAGAGCAAGAGCATTGCAAACTCTATTGGACTGTGCAGGGGTTAGATTTGGGGGTGAAAGAACAGGATATATCGATACAATCTCCTGTTAGAGCCAAAAAGAATAATTAAAAATAACACAACAACATTAGGGAATGGAATATGGACAATGACATAAAAACATAAGATTTCATATCATGTCAATGATTAGATAATTCATCGAAAGTTTGACAAGTAAAGCAGCATACTTGCAATAAAGCAGCAATGGTTCCAAAAGAGTTCCACAACAATGGAGCCAAATCTTGAAACAGTTCCCTCTTCTGAAAATAAAAAGAGAAACAAATTATAGCATCAGCTATACTTGTTCAACTGCACATATAACAGAAAAATAATCCCACATGATGGGCCAAACCATTAGCAAAAACTAACAAAGGATCAGCCAGTACTTCTTTCTTAGCTAGAAAATAGAAGATGAACGGCATAATTTTTAGTTTTTACTTTCATTTCCCATGCAACCATTGTTAGTACTTCGATACCAAAAAAACTTGCAGCAAGAAGTAGAGTCAAAAGAGAGAGAATAAGATGTAGCTTGGAATCAAATAATCGGAGTCTCTATTTCTTCCTTGTAACCGGTTGGGTTAAGTTTCATTTCGCTACATCTCAGTCGACTCCATAGAAAATAATGCATAAGAGTAGCACTGATACGGGAAAGGATCAAAACTAGGTGAAACCTCGCATCAATCCCTAATTTGGCTGCGACTAATTTACATAGCAACAAGAACTTAATTTAAACACAGTCGTTCGCCTACATTTCTCTCAGCCGCAGCCAGTTATAAATTCCCCACGTTCCAACAAAAGCTACAAATTCTCCAACACCAACACAATTCGTTTCAGCTGCCATCCCTAATTATCACCACCATCACACGAAAACAAGGGAAAAAGAAAAAAGAAAACATCAACGCCTATACCAAACCCCGAACACTCTCCTCCTCCGCTGAACGTTTAAAGATCAAGGAATCTCACCTTCGACAGTTCAAGGAGAGCGTTCTCCCGGAGATCCGGATTGCTGAGGTCGAGCACCAACTGCTCCGAAGAAGCCATTTTTCGCTCCTTGTTCGGTGGAGCTCCGGAGGCACCGGGGATAGACGGACCGGGACCTCCAAACGCAGCATTCATGGAGAGCGATTGGGGGAGATTCGCCATTTTCGACAGTCAAGAACCTTCAAGCCTCTGCAATACTCCTCCGATTTCACGCCGGCGAAGGGTAGTATGGAAGTTTTCTATTTTCTAGTTTTTTCGAGGACAACCTTTGCAGTGATGGCACTTTTAAAGGTGTAGTTTACATATATAGAGAGATAAATTTGGTTAAATTACAAATTCACTTTCTATCAAAACTAATTTTTTTAGATCCAGTTCGGTAATAGTTTGGCTTTTTTAGTTTTTTTATTAAATTTATAGACGGTTAATTTTATCTCTAAATTTTTTATTTGTTATCCACTCATAATTTATTATTTAAAAAATCAAGCTAAAAATTAAAAACTAAAAAGAATTTACTTTTGTTTTTAAATATACAAATTGTGGTAAGAAATTGGGAGAAAATATTTTAAAAATCAAAAATAAAAAAATGAAATGGTTACCCAACGGAGTCTTATAATCTGGTCTAATTTGATAAAACCATATAAATAATCTCTATAGTTTGATTAAAATCCCCACTATAGGGACTAAATTCAATTATAAACTAGATAGACGATATTATAGACGAAATTCTAACAATCCATAAGGACCAGAAGGGGAAACCACAACCGACATAGAAATTTATCGTCCAACCATGGGCTGACGACTGACAGGGAAGGGTGACGGGGGAATGGGAGAGAGAAAAAAAAGTTTATAATTCGTTAACTTTATTATTATTTTAAGAATGCAACGTCAACTCCTCCTTGAGTGTACTAACGATTTCCTTAGGTCAGGACTAAAATAGAGCATTAATGAAATGTGAGGAAATATATAATTCAATTTGAAACCAATTTGAAATAAACTTCAAACTATATGGACCAAAAGCATAAGAACATCTATGGAATGGATGGTTAAAGTAATGATTTTAGAAAAAGAGATTTAGATACGATTGATTTTGTGAAATTAATTTTTATACCATCATATTTATTTTTGGTACCAAACTCTTAAAAGTAATTTTCATGTATCTAAAATTGATTTTAATTATTATGTTTGGTTCCGTAAGTAAACTTAGAGTTACCCAATTACTCAAGATTGTATTTTCTATTTGGAAAATTATTATTTAACTAAATAAATATGGTAAATATCCATTCTATTTATTTCATTGTTAAATTCTTATATGCATAGCTGATATTTTGAGTAAACGTGAATGTTTATAATAGATATGGAAAAAAAATCGAAACATATATAATTGTTTGTTTTATTAACAATTTAATGACAAACAAAGTCTGTCATATTTTGTTTCAATATTTAAAGTTAAAAAAACAATTTCACAAATAGCTAACTAATAATATTCTAACAAGAACTGAATTAGATAACCATTTTGGGATTGATTCTCAGTCAACACCTATCAACTAATTCCTCCAAAATCAATTTGAAATGATTTTAGATTTTTGACTCATACCAAACACCATCATTTTAAGAACAAATGATTTTGACACGAGAAAAAGTGATTTTGACTATCTCAAACATATCCTAATTTTTTCCTTAAAAAAGTAAAAGGTAAAACATGTCCGTTGTTATAATAATTATAGTCCCATCCATACTTAAATATAGCTTTTGTGATACTGAAAAAGAATATAGCTTTTGTTTTAGAACAGAAACAACTTACGTGGTGAAAAACTCTTCTTTTATAAATTGTGTGTGGTGTGAATGATAAAAAAATTTGAATTCTCTATACATGTTAAATTCAAAAACAATAATACATTTAGGCCATGTTTACACACGTTTGAAAAGTATTCATCAATGACAATATAAAAAGTGAGTCCCATTGATTATTTTTTGTTATTATTTACTTGCATTTGTAATCGTAATGAGATGTAAAGCTCACTTTGAAAATTGTAATCACATCATGCAATCTGATTAAAGCATAAAATGTGCTCAATCTGATTACGATTGAAAATTACGTGGGATCCACTAGCTTTACTTATATGTAACAGTATGAAAATTATGAATTTGTCACATTTATTGTTACCTTTATTATTACCATTATCGTTACTGATACCGTTATTATTATCGTTACCGTTAGGATCAAACAATAACGGTACCAATAAAATGTGTGATTTATAATTCTAAATAAACGTGATCAAAAGCAATTCAATCATGTTTGTGATTCAGGCCTATTACAATTCATCTATAAATAAAATCTCATTTCGATTACACCAAATTTCATTATAATTTGATAAACGTGACCTTATAAATCATCAAGGCTATTAGAACTCTTGGTTGTTCTACATAGTTCAAATATGAACTAATTTTATGAATATAATCAAATATGAACTAAAAATTTGTGTTTTTCTCCCAAAATTGCTTACTCTGATTTTATATTTATTCATGCTAATTTTCTATTAGTTTGAGGAACAATTACGTTTGTCAAAACACGATACATATATACATATATATGCACATATACACATATGTATACACACATATACACATACATACATACATATAAAAGTATATTTCATAAATCTTTTCTTTAAAAAAAACAAATATAGAATGCTGCTAAATGAATAATTTAAAGTACTAAAAAAATGAATAATTTAAAACTGTTCTCAAAACTTGTCTTTTATAAGATAGTTGTATCATATTATTGTCTTAATTGATCGATAGAAATTGACCAGTTACATTATAAAACTGTGACATATTTTACTAGAAAATAAAATTTTAAATTTGTCTCAATATTTATAAACGATTTAATAATAAATGGATAGAGAACTTTGTAGATTTGAATTGGACCAATTTAAACACTACTTTAATCATTGTATTTTGTTTTTGGTTCATTTTAATCCATATACTTTTCATTTCAGTCCTTGTTCTTTCAAAATGTTCATTTTAGTCATTGTGCTTTCAACCTGATTCATTTTAGTCCATGTATTTTCAAAAAGTTACTATCTTATTTTAAAAGTATATGAACCAAAATTAAAAATATAGGAATTAAAATAAACATTTTGAAAGTATAGGAACCAAAATGAACTAAAACAACCAAAATTGTATTTAA
Organism: Benincasa hispida; assembly: GCF_009727055.1. NCBI lineage: Eukaryota > Viridiplantae > Streptophyta > Magnoliopsida > Cucurbitales > Cucurbitaceae > Benincasa > Benincasa hispida. The sequence goes on along the minus strand of NC_052357.1, from coordinate 45,032,459 downwards.
ACCAACCTTATACATAAGTTTGAAAGGTGATATTTGCCCTCCCAAACCTGTTTACAAGTTACAACTATCTTAAGGAAATGTTCAATTTTTACTTCAAAGTATATCTAACTGAGTTCATTTTCCTATATTTGAAAACAAACTTGAATAAGTATTGAAACACATCTTTTTTTTAATCCTAAAACTCGAATAAATATTTAAACATGTAACTTTTTTAAATCCTAAAACTTGAATAAGTATTGAAATACATACCTCAAGTAAATATGAAAAATAACTAATGAATTAGACCAATAAATCATCTCATTAGGCGCTCAAAAGTGATAGAAAAAGAAATGTCCAAATTCAATCATGATGATACTTTGATGACAAAATCAAGCAAATAAAACAACTCATCAAACTTGCCAACAAATATCACACTTGCAAAAATATCTCACAAAACTATAAAAACACTCATGGCTAATAAAAACTCTTCAAATAATTGAACCTTACATAATAAAAAACTAAGCAACAGCAATTTCACTCGTATTTTATATTCTGTTATCTATTTTTTATGAACAGTTTCAAAACCTCCAGATTTTTTTTTGTTCGACAATACGAGGGAGAAGGATAAAACCTCCCATTTCGAAATTAGAGTACATTCTGCTCATTTTGGCAACCTAAGCCAACTTTTAAGTTTTTAACTACTCTCTCTTTAAATATTAATATTAAGAAATGAAATAATCTTACACATCATCAACTTAACATACAATTCCACCATGGCTGTTTAGAACAGAACCACAATCAAAATTCAAAACTGTAACAGAAAACATTGAAACTAGGTGCTGAAAATGGGAAATGAAACCTGCAAATACCACGTGATTCTATCTCATAAATACAAAGTGAAAATCAGCTGAGCTAATAAGCTTTGATTCAACAAATTACCTCAGCACTGGAAAATCAGCCTCTTGTTTGACTCTCCACTGTTTTAATGCCCTTCTGGGCATGACTATCCTAGCAGAGACAGATAGCAACTTTGGCAAACTACTGTCAAATTTCTTCCAATGTGTACAAAATGGCTTATATTCTTAATATTCGACTTAGTTTGTAAACCTGCACGAGAGAGAGAGAAAGAGATAAGGAGAGTATGCACAGAAAATGAATTCAGATTGAAAATAAACGAGCCGTAAGTGCCCTTCAGCTACCTACTAAACAACAGATTCCATGCACGATATCTTAAGCAAGTGTAATGTCAATTCTTACACATCACTGTAAACCGATGAGAAGACTAGTAAATAACGGGTTCAAGTATAAATTAAGTCTGGTGGTTATGAACATTAGTCTCTAAACTTTAACAAGTTTCTCCTGAACTTTCAACTATGATTATATGTACTTCGTGTTTAATGTTGGGGGACAAATGACACAAGTAGACAACGATTGAAATAGCATGTGTATAGCATGCGTACCATATGCTTTTCAGAGACATGTCACTCTTATCCTTTTCAGCTATCCAATCCATTGTGTCATTTGTATCATAACATGACCAATCAACCAACTTTTAATGAACATGCTACATCATTTTGTTTAATAAAAAGAACAACATAGAATTATCCATTCAAAGTTGACAGATGTAATTTAAACTATTTAAAATTTAGAGATTAAATAGACACAGCCATCAAAATTCAGGACTAAATTAGTAAATTAACTATGAAAATTAAATGCTGATAAGAGTCCTGCAAGAATTCTTAGTAAAATGATTGTAAGTGATGCACGATCATCAAAATTCAGGACTACTTTTCCCTGAAAATGACCAAAGATTGACCACTAGCTGAAGGTCCCCAAAGGGTTTAATTTCGCATTCTTAAAAACAATGGAGTCTATTGGCTTTGAGAATCCCACATTGAAAAGATGGAAAGACCTCACGACCTTTATAAGATATGAGTTACTCCTCTTGTAGTCAATTGATTTTTGGGATGGAATCTCATATTTATCTAATATTTGGACAATATTCTCGTTTCTAGTTTACATGGGCACTTCTGTTTCTCATATTTCAGGAATGTGGCCGAAATTGTGATAGAATTTTTTAAACAACAAAATCAAGTTTCTGGTTTCTTTTTTCTGTTTCCAATTTTTTTCAAAACATAAAATAAACTATAAAAGCGTCATCTTGTACTTCTTAAATGCATGATAAACATAACATTAAAGTTTGGGATATTTACTTCTAAAAACTTAGACAAGAAATAGAAATGGTCATCAAACATCTTTCTATCTTTTTCAATAAAAAAGAAAGCACAAAAACAAGAAACCGTTAAATGCAGTTTTGTTTTCTTTATTGAAAAAGAAGAAATGAGAAACAATGATTTAAAACATTATCAATCGGGTACATTGTAACTCAGATTAATGTATGAACACATCATCCACAGATTTAACTAACCTGTGCAGTTCTGCAAGGCAGAGACACTTCCAGGCAGTTTCGGAGGCCATCAATTCTGGAAACATGGAGAACACATGATGATAATTGTTAACCTATTAATCTACAATAATTACAAGAGAGACTAAAGGAAGTCTTTCAAGAAGATAAAATTATTACCTTCGGCTTATTGTCTTTGAAGATATTGATCATGGTTAATATTCCTTGACCTCCATATTTAATTTCATCGATATAAATATATCTGTGCGCATAGAAAATATCAAACTTTAGTCGATCTTCTGTGTTCCAAAAACGAGCAAAAATAAATTTATGCATATAAGGCTGCAAGATTTGGTTTAAAGGGAAAATTTTGTCCTACTTGTATAAAGTTCATGGAGGATAATATGTATACCCTGTGTGCTTGGATCATAACAAAACTCTAAACTTAAATCTTTTTGATAATATTTTGTTTTTATTTTCATACTTTTGGCTTATTTTGTTATTTTAGAGTTCAGCAACACACAGCATATGGGGTTGGAAAATTCAATCTCTAACCTATTGACTGAGGGTATATGTCTTAAGTAGTTTATGATTATGTTAGCAATTATGTTTATTTAACTATTTTTTCTTTATTTTTAAATCATATCTTAAAATTATTTCGAAATCATAATACTCTTAATTTGTTCTAGTATTAAAATTTTTTGTTTAGATTTCAAAAAGATTTTTAATAGTGAAATTTAATTTTTTAAAA
>NC_052357.1:45009961-45027731 GCF_009727055.1 Benincasa hispida | reverse complement strand
ACAGAGAGAGATGTTCTACAAAGGATTCCTAATCGTCGCTCGGTCAGAATTACATTACAAGGGCCCCTGCAACTATTCGTCGCACAAGGTTAGCCAACAACACATGCCTTTGAGGGCCCGAAGGCCCCTACTGCTGGTCGGCAATCAAGCGATGGACGCATGCGTCAAACAATAATGAATGAATTTATATATATAAAAAAAAGAAATAATATATTTATCAAGGTTTTTATCATTTTTTTAATGTACCTATGCATTTTAAATTTTCAAAATTGAAATTTGGATTAAATGAAAATAATACAAAATTGTTTTTAGAATTTACATTATTTATATCACATAATCAAAAAAGTAAAAACAATTTTTTTAAAAAAATATTTTTTTAATGAGAAAAACAAAAATGTCAAATGGATATTAATCTATTTGATTCATGAGGGGGAGAGGGAAGAATATTGTTTCACACACACACAACCCGATCCCTGCGAATTCCCTGTGGGGAATTTTGTGGGGTAAGGGAATAAAATGGGTAGCGGGACTTCTACGTCTCTGTCTCACCCCGTGGACATCTCTACTCAAACCAATTGGCAATGAAAGGAGTAGCTCATCTATCTTATAAGAAGTGTGAGATCTCTTGATTTATCTAATGTGAGATTCTCAACATGCCCCCTTCTCTTGATCAGATCACAATTTCTTTTTATTGAACCGAATACATGTTTGGGTTTTATGAGCTCTGATACCATATTAGATAACATGGGGTTTCATTTCAAAACGATTGGTAATGAGAGGAGTAGCTCATCTATCTTATAAGGAGTGTGAGATCCCTTGATTTTTCCAAGGTTAGATTCTCAACAAATCCCAATACAAATGGGTCCTAAGTTTCTCGTGTGAAATTTCTTTCCTAATGAGATTCGAAAAGAAATAAATTTAATTTAAGAGGGGAAGAATAACATGGCAAACAAATAACATTTTATGAGCTAAACATTAAATTACTACAGCCTCGTTGGGTAACCATTTGATTGTTGGTTTTTAGTTTTTAAAAATTAAACCTACAATCACCCCTTCCATCTCTAAATTTCTTGCTTTGTTATCTACCAATGTTTCAAAAACTAAGCTAAGTTTTGAAAACTTAAAAAAGTAGTTCTTAAAAACTTGTTTATGTTTTTAGAATTTGTCTAAGAATTCAACTCTTTTATGAAACCACAGTAAGAAATTGAGAGAAAACATGCTGGATTTGCAAAAATCAAAAGGTTACCAAATAAGGCCTACTAAATCAAAAAATTTAGGCCGATAGTTTATATCTAATCTTTTAATACTCTTAATAATCTTCCTATATTTGGGCTTATATATTAATTTGACAAATGGGGAGGAAATAATATTATAAGTTGCTAGGTTAAATTGATAGGTTGAGTGTTTAATCTTTTTATGCATACCAAACAAAGACACTAACGGTAACACATATAAATACCGTGGGCATTCGAAAACACCGTCTATTGTTTGATACTATGTTTAACTAGCACTAAACTCAAAAGCTAAAGTTAGGTCAGGTATCTTACTTTACAAACATTAATTGAAACCTGATGCATGAAAGAATCAAAAGCAATAACAAACAAGTACTAAACGTGTAAATTTCCAAGTAGACAAAATGAACTCGAAATGAAAGGAAAAGGAGAGAGCTTACCTTGGTAGATTCATTGACATGGTGAACGTTTGGTAACCTTCTTGTCAGCAGTTTTTCATTCTCATCCAATCTCATCAGCTCCTAGAGAGAAGAAAGTAAATTAACACAACTTAATTATTATACAAACGGCAATTTATTTTTTGAGGTAAGTTTTTTTTATTAAATTAAGATGAGATAATAAAAAATTTGTGGGACTTTAAGGTCGAACATTTACTTCACTCTGCATGACAAAGTTTCAATATTAACGATGTCGAAGAATAACTACACACCTTATCAAAAAGGAACAAATCATGATGCATTTCCTTTTCTAAAAGATCCCACTGTCGGTTAGCAAGCGTAAACGAGAAGTTGTTGCTCGGCATCGGGAACTCAACTCTCTGATCCATAGACAAATATTACACATATATTTTGACAGGAGAAAATATTATACATCTTCATGCATATTGAAGAGATAGAAGCTGACCTTTGGGTGCCCAAATTCATTTCCCATGAAGTTAAGGTATGCTCGTCCACCAATAGTAAATGTGATCAATCTAATCATCTGATTGAAGGCCATCAAAAGAAAATTACATAAATGGATAAACTAAATAACAGTAGGTAAGGACAGAAAAGAATAGAAGGCAGAACTATTTCTGCAGTATCTAGTTGACCTTATGCATTTGAATGCAAGCTAATAAACACTGAAAATGGGCATAGACACACGATAAGAACCTTGGATGGAACCATCTTTTTTAACAGGTTTCGAGAGGTTCTGTTATATAATATTATCATTTATGATAAAGTTAATGTCAAAAAGAAAACTGAAGATGATTAGTTAAAATGTTGTGGGATCAGCATACCATTTGGTCTACGTTCTAATTCCTAACCCTGACTATGGCTAACCTAACATTTGAACCAGTACACTCGTTGTCATTGGTATTTGCAACTGTTTTGAGGCTTAGAAGGTTTTCTGCTTTTTTTTTTTTTTTTTTTTTTTTTTGGGCAACTAGAACATTTATTTTCTAAAATATCAAGGAATAATTTAATTCAGAAACGAATCGTACTTTGTGTAAGGAACCCCCTGAGCAGTGTTTCCTTTGATCCAGCAGCATGCTCCTTGATATCACCAAACAGAATCTCGGCATACTGAACGCCACTAGAGATGGACTAAAAGGATAAAGAAGTAAAGAAGAGATAGGAAGAAACACACAACCAAGCATGTAAAATCCATGCTCATAATTCATTAAACCATGGATGATTAATAATTAAAGATGTTAGGAAGAAAATTACTTGGCTGTGATTTTCAGCATACAGAAGCATCTTGTTTGCCTGGTGTTTTGTCAATTAATGAACTAACAATCTGCACGATGCAATTCTCTCTTTTTAATATATGGAAACCCTCTAAGTTGATTGAGATGCATCAAACAGTGCACAAAGAATAGAAACAACCTTATTCATGCTCCATTCATGGTCGGAACATTCTGAAGGAAGGACGACCACATCTCTGATGCAGAAAGATTCACATAATAATCAAAAACCGAGTCCCCCTTGAGAGGGTCGGTCACATAGCCCAGGATAATACGTTGCTGACAATAAGAATTCTTAGAAAGCTAGAATGCATATAATGCCTAATAGTAAATATTCTAGCAGATATCCCATGCCTCATGACAAAAGAAACTAGCAAGATACTACAGCTAGAAACGATTTTTGCACTTTCCCATAGAAAAGAAAACAAACAGTGGAATTTTACCCAACAGTTAAAATGTTTTACCAAGCTAAATTGTACTATTTCATTTTTAAAAAAAGCATCCACGGTAAGAAAAACTATGGCTTCTTTTCTAATCTTTGCTTCAATTGGTTTCTAGTTATTGAGCAATTATGGTTTTGCAATCAATTCTATGAAATGGCACTTTCTTTATACAAGTTGCAATTGTCCTTTTTATTTACGACATTTACAAGAAAGATGACCAAAAGAACCAAAAAAGTAACAAGAAGATCTCTAATCAGTATCATAGAAGCCATGGAGCATTATAAGACATATTTTATTCTTGAAAGTTAGGGGAAAAAGAAAAAAAAAAAACACCAAGAGTTACGTGGAAAACCTAGACCAGGGAGAAAAAACCACCGAAAGAATTTTTCTATTTGTAATTCTAATACACATACACAATACAACGAAATGTATAAATAACAACAAATGAGACCTAAGATTGATAAAGACAACAAACACGCCTTAGGTTTAAATAATTGTCAACACTTCCTCTAAGTTGGGGTGTAATTCAATTAGAGACCCCAACTGCTAACAAGGTGCAAAAGTTTGCTGTAATCACCTTGGTGAAACATCCGCAACTTTTGGCTGGAACGAAACATAAGAAGTGCAATACTACCGTTCATCCAGTTTTTCTTTTGAATTTGAAGTTCGGTCAATCTCAATGTGTTGTTTTGTCACTGTTAAACCATTGTGTCAATATTAATGGCAGCTTGTTATCGAAGTAAAGTCCATCGGTCCCATGCACTTTCTTGAGTAGACTTACCAAAACCTTCTTCAACCAAATCTCTTCGCATATACCCAACTCGATAAACCTTATAGGCTCGCAGCTGCTTCTGCCACGTACGCTTGCTTCTTACTTCCCAGGTAACTAATTTCCCCACACAAAAGGTGCAGTCTACCTAGAGATTTTCCTATCTTAACAGAACCAGCCATCAAATCTGTGTAGGCCTGAATACACCTTTATCAATCTGCTTTCCTGAAACCAAGCCCTTTCCAGGAGAAGACTTCAGATAACCTCTAGGATCGTGTACTGGCCTCCATGTGTCTTCACACGGATCTCGCAAAATGAACATGACCAAGCTAACGCTATAGATAATCAGGTCGTTTTGTAGATACAGATAGTTTCCAGTTTCCCACAACCGTTGATATCTTGCTTTGTTTAACAGGAACATCAATCTGCTGACTCTATCAGATTGGGTGTGCTTCTACAGGTGTACTGCAGTTTAACACGCCTGTCATTCCCATTTCTTTCAAACAAATTCGACTTGTATTTCCTCTAAACACTGAAATCCTTCTACTGATCTTGCTACCCTTCCATTCCTAAAAAATATCGCAGGTATCCGAGATCTTTATCCTCATCACTCATCTGCCATTTCGTCGTTGCAACCTGTCACATTTCTGCGAATCATCTCCTAAATAGTAATAATATCATCAACATAGACAACAATACTCATTTTTCTTCTGGTCTGAACTTCTTATGGAACAAAGGTCGTGAATCCTTGAAAACCGTTACACAGGCTGACGAACCTATTACGGGTGAATGACCGAACCAACCTAAAGGGACTCTTCAGGTCCCATCAAGATTTTTTTCAATTTGCACGACCTGCATTGCAAACTCGGCTTTACAAAACCTGGAGTGGGTTCATATAGAACCTTTCTCTCCAGTTACACTCAATTAGGAACGAATTTTACATGCCAACTGAGGAGAGGTCAGCTGTTAACAACCACAGAAAGGAACACAATGGGTTAAAGTTTTGCCATCGGATGAAATTTCTGAGTAATCACTCCAAAACGTCTGAGTGATATCCTTTTGCAACCAATCTAGCTTATATATTCTCGAAGTTCCATCTGACTTGTATGTGACGTAAACACACCACTTCACCCTACGGTTTTGTGCCCTCTTGGAAGAATAACCAATTCCATGTTTGTTATCTCAAGGGCCCATCCCTCCATAAATTGCACACTCGCCATTCAGCGAATTTTCAGAGCCTTGGCACATTGTTCCGGAATTATCTTACATATCCAGGCTGGGTAAACTTAAAATCTCGATACCAGGTTACTATAAACAAAAGCTCTGTCATAGAGTGTATTGGTGACGACCTATACCTTTTCGGCAGAGCTAGTCGCAAATCCAAGGTATCATCAACCCAATCTCAATTTGGTCCTTCGTCAACCTGTTGAATCTGTACCCAACTTTTTCATTGTCAGTCCCCTGAGCACCACTGGGCGCTTCATCAATTGCCATCATCCTCGACTGCACTGTCATCCAATCTCTGACTCACTGATCCCTTATATCCACCTTCAACAACCTCATTGTCATTATGCTAGGGTAACCTAAAACTTGAGCCGTGTCCATTCTGACCTTGAACACCTTCCGGCGAGTAAGGAAACAATTCGGGAACCATTTCTTTCGAAGATGCTTTCGGATAGAGTTATCCAAAGGCACTTGTTTTGTAAAGAGAAGTTCATTTTTCTGTTGTCAGGGATAGTTCGGGAAAAAATCTAAGGAATCAGAGAGGTTGAAATGTTAGCCTCTTCACTCGAAGTCTCCCCCGAAGAGGACTAACGAAAAGAATGGCTTGTCCTCTAAGAAATGTGACATCCATGTGACAAATACTTCGAAGAAGCTGAAAACACTTGTACCCGTGAGGCAGCGAATAACCAACAAAGAGGCATTTGGCCCCAAGCAAATTTACTTTGGTAGTGACCCTGATTATGACGAACATGGTGCATGCCCAAAACTCTGAGAGGAACATCAAGGAAAAGGCATTGGACGAGATGGCATTCTTTAAAATGTTCTAAGGGTTTGGAATTTGAGCACACGGAGGGCAATCCATTTATGAGATGAGTCTGCAGTATAGAACAACATCCCCCCATAGATACAAGGTAGAGTACAGTATATGAGGTCGGCACTTCAATGAGGTGCGATTTCCGTTCCGGCACCCCATTATGGCTAAGGTTGTATAGCACAGGAATTTTGTGGACAATTCCTTTCGATTTAAGAACTCAGAAGGTCTATTAACAAATTCACCGGCTCATTGTCACTTGAAAATGGGGATTTTGGATTAACTGGGTTCCGACGGTAGTGTAAAACTTTAACAGACCGTCGTCGACTTCAAACTTGTCTGTAAGAAGAAAAACACCCATGTAAACGATGTGATCATGCGATGAAGCGTAAGACCACCGTTTACCTGATTCCTGTTGTGACATTCAATAGGGCCCCAAACTCAGTCTAATGTATCAGGTGGAAGGGCCGGAAGGTTTGTAGGGGTTGTGATGTAATAAACGCTCCTAGCTCTTACACGATATAAACATCACGGACAAAGATGACATTCACATACAAATAAATGAGAAATAGATATTTCCATATAATGAAAATGATGTCCAAAACAAAAATGCATAATAAAAATCAGTTTTCAGAAAATGAGTAAGAGAAGACAGTAAACAAGTGCTAGAAATAAACTCCTAAACGAGCATTGTCAAAAGAAAAAAAGCCCCCTATGTACTGCAGAGCTATTTGTTCCAATCATCTCCCCGAGTCACGGTTCTCGAATAAACAGTATCTGGGAGAACACAACTTTGCAGTTCAAATCTCTGTTAACTCTACTGATTGATAGCAAATATGGAATATTTGGCACTTAACATTAATGCAAAATCAGTCGAGCTGGATCAAGTGTGCATTTCCTGCAGACGGGGGTAAGATGACCATCTGCAATTCTTATTTCTCTCATTTCCAGCACTTGGATAATAGGAGAGGAAATTGGTCAATGATCCAGTTAGGATGGTCTGTTGCCCAGAATCAGGATCCAGGGAATTCATCTCCTCAGCAAGAAACTAAAGGAATGGGGAGTACCTTTGACTGTGCAATACGCCGTTGATTCCCACCGTACCTGGATCCAACCTGGGCTCATCCCTTGGAAGGGCAACCATCAACAGCTTCCTAAACGAAGGCGGAGATCCGGACTTAATTTGTTCGTTCGCAGGATGCCCGCTTGCTATTGGAGGTCAGCCATGTAATTTCCACGCATTGATCCTTTCATATGCCATGGTTTCTTGCAATGCTCACAAATTGGACGTAGGGTTCTGTTCCATTTTGGTTTTGTCATTTTTCTGAACCCGATGACTTGACTCCAACTCAGCAGAGTCCAGGGATTAGGTGTTGTACCAATTCATAGTCTGCTGTGTTCGATCTTGCTTCCGAATCTGACCTGCCGAGCAAACTTCCATCAGGGACGGTGTTGGTCTTTGTCCAAAATTCGGCTTTCCGAACACCATCAAACTTCGAGTTTAAGCCAGCCAGAAAATTATAAGACACGTGTCAGCCTCTCTCAATCTTCTGAATACTGAAGCCCCGTCAATGTGGGCATTCAACTATTTCCGACTAGATCCATCTCCTAACACAACAGTGATAATTTATTGAAATAAGATGTTACGTCGAGTGTCCCTTGCTTGCACTCGATGACCAGCCTGTTTTTCTCAAGGTATAAAGCACGTGAAGCATTCTTCATCTTCGAGTAAAGTTTCTGGACAGCTTGCTAGATATCCCGAGTAGAAGGCTAAGTAAAGAAGAGGCTTAACAATTTGGAGGCTCCAATACTATTTTATTAAAATTGAGCGAAGGAGATAATCCTCCGCCCTTCATGTTCCGTATCCTGAGGAATCCCGAGGTTTGGTCTGGGTATTTCCCCTGTTAGATACCGAACTTGTGGCCGCCCCTCGAAAACCATCCTCACAGATTGTGGCAAGAAAAATAATTCTGTCCAGTTAAGTTTTTCGCCAATGGAAATTCCTGCAGAATGCCTAAACCCAGACATAATGTTTGTGAAAGAAGTAAGGGTTAAGTAGTGTACCGGAGTTTCTGAATATAACGGAACCCCGGTGGTATGTATCTGGTAGAAAATTTTGTTTGAAGGATTGGTCGAGAGATCTAAACAGCTGCTCCAAGTGCAGAAAATTTGGTGTTGAAAGGTTTGCCAATTGCTGTCGAATACTCAGTTCCCAACCATTGAATCGTTGTTGGTTGTTTTCTTCTGCCCCATAAACCTGAAAGCCATATCGTTTCTGTCGGTGTGGCGAAACCAACAGGAGGAGCTGGCTGACAAAAGGAAAAAATAAATGGGAGACAAGAAGTTGCTGTAAAGGGGTTCGAACTGGACCGGGTTTGTTGAACCGGGTTCGGCTGGACCGGGTTTCGGTTGGATTGGGTGGTTCAAATGACCGTTGTGGGTTCTAGTGACCCGATATATCGGCCACTTCAGCGGGCTTGGAAGATTCGAAGATTGGAAAACTCATGGATGAAGGAAACTCGAAGAATGGAGATTCGATGGTAGACGAATAGGTAACGTCAGAAGGGAGAACGCACTGACCTGAAACACTTCCGTCGGCGGGATCTGGAAGCGGAATCAGCGGCTGTAAAAACCCGGTGGCTGGAAAACATAGGAAGTGACGGGGATGGTTGAGTCTCGACGGCAGCAAGCGGCAGTGTGGTTTGAGTCCGTCGTCCGGCAGTGGCGGGGGTCCTCCCCACGACAGTAAACGGCTTGGATCGATTAAGGGCTTGGTGAATCTGAATCGGTCTAAGTATGTTACGCCGTAGGTATTGAATCCGACGTAGCCCCTAATTCAGCATTGTTAGCGTTTTCTCTTTGGAGTTCCATCCCCTACTAGCGTCGATGATGAATCTGCTTCTATTCCAGCGACGTTTCTCATCACCATGCTCTGATACATCTTGAAAAGTTTAGGGGGAAAAGAAAAACAACACCCGAGTTACGGTGGAAAACCCTAGACAGAGGAGAAAAACCAACGATAAGAGTTTTTTAATTTTTAATTCAGATACCAGTAACACAATATAAGAACATATATAGAATAACCAAACAGTGAGAAACCCTAGACCTTGATAAACAGACAACAACGCCCTGTAGGGCTAAAATATAATTTCACATTATATATATGCACGCAACGAAAAGAAAACATAAGCTTACATCCAAATAAGTCATTGATAGTCCTTCTCCTCATCTACTTAAATTCAAGTCAAATTCCAAAAAAAGGGGAAAATTTTTAAAAAAAATAAAAATGAATTTTTTTAAAAACAAAAAGGGAAAACAAACTAACTAAAACTATTCCCCAAAAGCTGCTTTCTCCAGTCTCTCTGAATATGAGGCCAAATAATCCTGTGGACAACCCATTGGAGGTATTAGGAAGAAGGAGAAAAGAGAAAATTAAACATATCCCAGAGTCTAGTTCATAAAATAGCACTACGGACAGAACAGAACATATGGAGTACGCACCTCCAACTTCATTCTCCAAAAGTATTCATTAAATATGACTTCATATGAGCAAGACAAATCCCTAAAATTCCTCAAGATTTTTTTTTCATTTGAATTTATGCCACAAGGAATGGACAAAGAAAAACATTCTTGTTAGTGTTTTTTTTTCTAACTTCCACAACTCCTTAACAAAATGCAGGAAGAAGTGCCAAGATCACCTCGAGAAAGGTGGTTGAAAAGGATTTACTAAGAAATGATCATTTTTCACCAGAGCAGGAGGAAAGGGTACACAATGCCTCTATAATTATATGCAGTAACTGACCTTACCTATGTACAAGACCTGTCTATAGGTTTTTGTACAATTGTGTCCTTGGGTTTAAAGAGCCAGTGAAAAGCATCCACTTGTCTAAACAGAAAATTGAGCTGTGTCAACTGCGTCACCTCTCTATAAAGAGAGTTCATCTAAAAAGTAGAAATCCAACTGTCACTGGCCTCATTTTCTCAGTTCTTAAACAGTTAAAGTTTTCCCACGGACAACCATGAAGAGTCCTTAAGAATCTTAATCAGCTAAAGGGACATCCGATAACCATTTACCAAGCAAAACAGGGTATTAAACCGATCTCTCACTTTAACTTCAAGGGTGTAGAATAAAGGGTTTTCAAGTATAAGTATGCTAATTATATACAAGCAAATAAATGAGCAATGTTTACATCTTAGCAATCGTTATTTTTAGGATGAAGACCAGAAGTATCTCATTTGCCAGTATGTAGGTACAGCAACGCATCCTTTCCACATATTGATTGCAGAACTGGCTTTGAACAAACAGAGTTGGGTATCACTTAACCACGAGGATAGAATAAATCAAGAAACCAAAGTTACTAACATTAAGCTGCAGATAAAGATAGTAGATTTTCCGTTAAGTTGGCAAATAATTGATAGATAGATTTTTTGGTTGGGTTGCTTGGGCTGGGATTTTTTTTTTAAAGAAAACAATTTGGTTTGTTGATGTATGAAATTGTAAAAAAAAAAAAAAAAAACAAAAAACGAGGGAATACAGAAAGATTTCTCCACATTAGTAAACAATAAGGAAGAAAGATGGTAAGATATAAACAAATGTACGTTGGGGCTGAAAATTCCTCATTATTTCTCAATAACACAGGACACAAAGATTTAATCCCTAAATCAATTGGCAGAATCCGTGGCCCTCATTTGAATTTTCACTAATTCCACAAGTAGCAGTTGCCTTTAAAAATTCGTCTTCCAAATTTCCTTCAATTAAATGTTTCTATAATAGAACACAGAGAGGTGTTTCCTTCCATGTAACAAATTTATAATATCCCGCTATGCATTACCGTACCGGTACGTTCCAAGACATTCCAAGAAATTTTGGCTATGAATAATAACACAATCCTATCCCTCATTTTGAGTTTGTTTTCTTTAAAACAAGAACAAAATTTCATTGTTACAATGAACGAGAGATTAAAAAAAGTTTCTTTTTTCCTTTTCTTTCTGAAGTCTTAATTTATCATTCCAATTCAAGACATTTGTTTGAATTGGAATGCTTTGACAGTTGTTTTTGTCATTATTTTGTAATACTATCTCTGGTACCTCTTGTATTTTTTGTAGCATCGGTCCCTTTTCAATTATATCACATTAAGTCTTGTTTTTCTTTTTTTAGAAAGTAAATACAATCAATAAACTAAAAATCAATGATTGAAACCAAAGCTTAACCTAATGGGGTAAACGGAAACTTAATTTATATCTAAGTATCTAACATTATAAACGCAATTGCAAAGCATTTCATGATTCTCCTCGAGTTCAACGAGTATTTCTTATAAGCCAGTTCTTTTTTATTCATAGCCTTGAGTTTAATTCTTATTTATTTATTATTGGTCTTTTTTTTTTCTTGCTCCAATTATCAAGAGATGAAATGTAACACAGTACACGACATTCAAATAAATATTACATATGTTGAACAATGAGACAACAAACAGGGTTGACATTAACAAATAAGGATCCATATAGCACTATTTTCTAAAGGTATTATTGCTTCCTTTCCGAATTGAAGTTTTAGGTTTCATATTGTATTAGAAAAAAATGTAGCTTTTTCCCGAATTGAAGTTTTAGTTTCATTATTGTATTAGAAAAATGGTAGAAGTTAAACATAGTAGTTGCCATGTACGTAAGATTACAAGTTTTAGTAGAGTTGCGCTTACTCTCCATGTCTCCGGTAAAAGAAGCAAAACCATTGTGAAGTAATAGATCATTGAAGAGAGTTTGAATGGAAACGGACACCATCATATGATACTCCACAAACCACCTGTTTAAAAGGTAAACTAACATCTCGGATTATTGTTAGAAAGGTAAAACCTACATCTCGGATTAATAATTACTATCTAGAAGGTCCATGCTAAATCAGTTAACATGCCCTATATCCAATAAACAAAAGCACACACTACATTAAAATAGAAAGAAGACAAAATGGTCAAAAAACTATTGTATATCAAACAAAAGTTAAACAATAATTTCATTTCTCTCTATTTATATATACATCCAAAGAGAATCTCCTAAATCTTCTACTCCAAGCCAATACCCATTGTTTTTTTTTTTTTTTTTCCCTTTCCCATGTTCCATTCTATGGTGGAATGAATACTCTATTTTTGTTTAAAAAGAATAATAGTGTGAATGATGAAGACAGGTATAAAAGTTCATTTCTCTGTGGCTTGTTTATGAGTGGGAGGATTCCCCATCGTGTCTTATGATTTGTAAAAACTTAGGTTTGAGAAAGAAATTCTGAATGCTTCTATTCATTCCCAATATATGAATAATATAGCAAGTGTACAAAGCATAGAAAAGGAAAATATCACAAAATATTTACAGATGGAAAATCCTAAATTCTAGAATTGTCACACTCCCCTCAAGTTGGAGCATATATGTTAATCATGCCCACTTGTTACCATAGATAATCTCATATGTCCTTCCATCCAATGCTCTTCGTGAAGATATCTCCTAATTGTTCTCACAGTCTTCCACAATATCCTGTAGATACCAACTCTTTGTTGAATTTTCTCAACGTACAAAAATGGCAATCAACTTCAAAAATGTTAGTCCTTTTTCATGAAATACTTGGATTAGACGCAATATGAAGTGTTTGCTTGATTATCACACCAACTTTGTCGGTGTGGTGATTTCAAATCTCAACTCACAAGAGTTATATATCCAAATCAATTCACATCCAGATTGTGCCATTGCTCTATATTTCTGATTCTGCACTTGAACGTGACATCACATTTTGTTCTTACTCTTCAAAAAATCAAATACCACCAACAAAACAGCAATGTACCCTGGGTTGATCTTCTTGACTTTTTTAGATCCTGCCCAATCAGCATCTGAGAAACATTATATTAGTTATGACCATAAATCATTATCTAATTACCACGCCCGGGGTAGCCTTGCACCAATAACAAGATCTGTTAAACAATTTGCAGCCCCAATGATCAACTGTAGGGCATGACACATGTACTAGACTCACAATACTTTCTGGATAGGCTATGTTGGTCGAGTCACTGTAAGGTAATTAGTTTCTCACTAACCTCCTATATTTTCAGGATTTTTAGCATTCTCATCTTTGTGAGCGTGTAAGTTGGGCATCATTGGGTACACATGGTTAAACCCCTAGCTTTCCCCAGTTTCATAAGTCACAAGTCAAAGTACATATTTTTCTTTGTGATCAATAGCATTCCTTTCTTGGCTTCTTATTACCCGTCAATTCCTAAGAAGTATTTCAACATGCCAAATTTTTTGTTATGGAATTGACTATGAAGAAAAGGTCTTTAGAGACTGGATACCTGAAACATATCACCAGTAATGCACATTCATCACATATACAATTAACAAAATGATACCAACTCTCAGATGTCTAAAAAAGATTGGTGATCTGACTACTCTTCCGCATTCCAACGCTTTCAATCACTGACTAAATTACCAAACAAAGCTTTCGTGGCTCTGGCCTTTACCATACAAGGATTTCCGAAGGCGACACAGTCCGTTCCATTCTCTCCCCTGAGCAACAAACGCCTGGTGGTTTTGCTCTATAATATACCTCTTCTTGAAGAGTCACGCATGAAAAAATGGAATTTTACATATCAACTGATGTAAAAGGGCCAATGATTGATTGAAGCTAATGAAAATAAACAACCTCACAGATGCCATTTTTGCGTACTGGAGAAAAAGTATCAGCATAGTCGAGACGCCCTAAGTTTGTGTGGGTAGCATTTCGTAACGAAGCGCGCTTTTAACCAACACGAACCATCAGGTTGACTTTAACTTTGGCAAACACTCATTTGCAACGACGTATTAGCCTTCTTTCATGCAGGCGAGAGAAACTAAATCCCAAGTAACAATTATCATTAGGCAGTCCATCTCCTCCACCATTGCCGCACACGAACCAGGATAAGACAAAGCTCATGAAACAGTTTTTTCGGATGGGTTACAGACTCTACAGGATGCAATGAATCGAAATGTGGAAGGTGAAATGGTTATATGAAACAAAGAGGAAATAGGATGAGCATTCAAGTACGTTTACCTTTATGGAAGAGAAAGGAAGAATGAACTCAGGAAGAGTAGAGGTAGTCCACAGGAAAGAATGAAATCAAGGAAAAAGATCGGAAGGAGAAATCAACTGTGTAAGACAAGGAAATCTCCTCTAATTCCTTATGCTCCCCTTGGACTCCTTATTCGAAGAGAAGAGCGGTGGATGAAAAAAATGGGGTATGTTTAAACAACTGTTGATTCAGGAGAGACTAAATATTTTTAAGACTAGGAATAATAACACCGATAACTTTTGGATGCGGGAATAACCAAGGAAATATATTTCAAGGACTTTGGAATCCAGCTTGGTAATGCTGAGGCCAAACATCCCGAACACAAGCAAGTACAACCAAATATTTCTAGGTTGAATGGAAAACAAATGTTGCTTGGGGCATAAAGTACGAAAAGGTATCTCACCCTAAGAATGGAGAGGGCAATGCGATTATTTAAGAAACAAGCTGTGGAAACAGCATTAAGCCCAAAGGATTTGGAACATGCATCTGAACATAAAGCATCTGGCTGTCTCAAGGAGATGACGATTCTTTTTCGTTCTGCAACCCCATTTAAGATGGGAGTATCAACACAAGAAGATCTGATGAAGAATGCCATGGAAGCTAATAAGACTTGAGTGTGTGAGAGAAATATTTCTTAGCATTATTCATCCGTGAATTTTAAAGAATACCACTTAACTGAGTTGAATTCGGCATGGAAGTTACGAAAAATGAGAAAGTAACTCATAACGACTTTTCATTAAATATAAACACGTATAACACGAGAATAATCCCTCGACAAATGTAACAAAATACCTAACCCTCCTTTGGACTCAACAGGACAGAGACCCAACATCAGAATGGCCTAATTCAAAGGAGCACCTAGCTCGTTTATTGCTCGAAGGATCCGAACTCAAACAATGGAAATTTAGCAAACTAACATGACTCACAATCGAAAAAGACAAATGTTGGAAGTTGTGGACGACGACTCTTCAACACAGAGATAGACGGATACCCAACGACAATTGCTCTTCAAAGGGAGACGACAGCTAGAGCATGTGATGGTCGTAGGTGTTTTATGGTTCAAAGATGTAGAAGACTTCCAACTTCCCGCCCTTTACCATAGTCCTGTTTCGTCGTAAGATCTGAAATAAGCAATACCAGGAAAAAAAGGAGACACAAAATGAAAGATCACGAGTGGAGTTTACTGACCGAAATCAAATTAAACGAGAAATTTGGTATAAATTTGGTAATTTACAAAACTGATGACAAAGAAATTGATTCAGTGAAGATGGAACGGTCACTAATCCTAAAACAGGAGTGGAGGTTACCATCAATTTATAGTGACATAGTTGAAGAGGTAGATTACAAAGGGTAGAGATAAACTGGATTACCTGACATATGGTCTGTAACACCAAGAGTCATGCCATTTTGACGTGGGAGGAAAGAATGCATTTAGAAATGTTACCTGTCTCTTTGCGACTGGTCCCGAATGGGGAGTAGAGATGATGCTCCTCCCTATGACTCTTGATCTGCTGAAATTTAGCAAACTCCCCTTGCAAAATCGTAATTGACTTGTCAAGATTATCAGGAGTACAGGCGACATGTGCAAAGGGTGATGGCATCCTCTGACCCTTATTCAGCATCTTCTGCATTCACGTTTCGTAATGGCCACAGATTTATGACAGATAACTAGCAAAAAAACACCTCTTGGATTTGCTCTCCATGAATAGTAGTTGGATTTCCCCATTCAACTTATGTTCAGTTACTTTTTGACACAATAGGAACAATCTCAGACATTACTGGTTTCTTTATCGCCCATTACCCACAAAAGTAGCACCGGCCAGCAACGAATCAAACCTAATTTACGAGAGATTGTTCTACACAAGCAATGAGTATATCTATAATATGCCCAACAAACACACCACCAGAAGAGCCAACAACCCTGAGGAGACCTCACTGAAGACGGAATGAAAAAACGGCGGCTGCCGCACCCTACACGCGCCAGCGCGTGACGGACAGTTAGGCTTGAACAGGCGGACGCGTGCGCCTCACGCGTTGGTCAGATGGCAACCGGACTTTGGGTTTTGTAGATCGGCAGTGGGCCCTTCTCTTTGGTATGGGCGGTGTCGAAAAAAAAAATTGCCTTTTTTTTTCCGGCGGCGGCGACTAACGACAGCGAACGAACCGAAGACGGCGACTGTGAGTAAACTCACCTCTCGACAAAAACCGCTAACGTATCACAAATGGGTTCTAAATTCTCAAACCCTAAGGTTTCAAAAACCCTAAGTTTATTTAGAGAGCTCTGATACATGGTAAAACTCTTTAGGTTTGAGAATAAATACTGAATGCTCTATTCATTCACACAAAGATATGATATATCAAGTGTTACAAACATAGAAAAGGAAATATCTAACAAAATATTTACAAGATGGAAATCCTGATTTATAGAATATAACAGATTCTATTTAACCTATGTTCTTACACAAAAACAGGACCAAAATATCTTTAAAAAAATTTGGAAAAAAAAAAAAAAAACGGAGGAGGTGAACAATACAAAAAAATGGGGAAAATGGGGAAACGAATGAATTTTCAATTAAACAAGAAAACATTTCGTTCTATTTCCTTGTTGAAAAGCTTTGCATCTTTTCAAAATAATAATTAATGAATAATAATTAAATTAAATAATAAAATTTAAAAATTGTATTGTAACATTACCCAGTTTAAGATTTGAGAGAAGGAAATGCAGCACATCTTGGTCACCGGTATTTAAACTCCTGGTACCCCCCAATATTTGTGTTATGCCCACCTTTTCCTGTTCAACAGAAACTTAAAGGAAACTCAAGTTCAAGAAAAAAATTAACAACTGGGTAAATCAAGAAAAACATATTTGATTAAAAAAAGGGCATGCAACCACATTGAAAAAAAAATTAAAAACAAAAAAAACAAACAAACAATAAGCAGAGCTCTTGTTCCTTCAGGTCCAAAGTATGCTTATGTGATGCATGCATAACACGGGTATTCTTCTATAGTATTTCTTTATACTCAAAAATGTGAAAGCCTAATCATTAGAAAAGTTCGGTCTACGACTTCAAAATCCCAGGCAAGCTGAAACCAAGGACTAACGTCCAAGAGAAGCACATTGAACATCACGAGGCAGCTGGACACTGCAACGCTACATTGAGACACTGAACGCCTGTGCAGAAAGAAGTTTAAAATTGGTCCACATATCACAGCCTAAAAGGGGTTTTGCACACAATGCCAAAAATGAAGGCAAGCCATAGGTGTTTCACAACCTCTGGCAGATATTTTTTTTTTTTTAATAAGAAAATTTCATTGAATAATGAAGTAATCCAAAGAGATACAAGAGAGACGATGTGCTAGAAAATACAATGAAAGCCAATGAAAAAGGAGAAACCAGATATTACAAACGAAGGCAGAAAAGAGTAATAGAGCCATAAAGAAATGACCAAGACAAAAAAGTGAAAGTCCAAAACCAAAAGCG
>NC_052357.1:45008488-45009936 GCF_009727055.1 Benincasa hispida | reverse complement strand
TCCAGAATCAAGGATCCAGGATTCATCTCCCTCAGCAAAGAAACTAAAGGAATGGGGAGTACCTGACTGTGCAATACTGCCGATTCCAACCGTACCTGGATCCACCTGGCTCATCCCTGGAAGGGCACCATCAACAGCTTCACTAACGAAGGCGCGACCGGACTTAGATTTGTCGTTCGGAGGATGCCGCTTGCTATTTGGAGGTCAGCCATGTAATTTCCAGCATTGATCTTTCATATGCCATGGTTTCTTGCAATGCTCACAAATTGGAGGGTTCTTTCCATTTTGTTTGTCATTTTCTGAACCCGATGACTTGACTCCAAACTCAGCAGAGTCCAGGGTATTAGGTGTTGTACCATTCATAGCGCTGGTTCGATCTTCTTCCAATCTGACCTCGGAGCAAACTTCCATCAGGGACGGTGTTGGTCTTTGTCCCAAAATTCGGCTCCGAACACCATCAAACTTCGAGTTTAAGCCAGCCAGAAAATCATAGACACGGCCAGCCTCCTCAATATTTGAATACTGAACCCCGTCAACTGGGCAATTCCAAACTATTTCCCGACATAGATCCATCTCCTGCCACAACAGTGATAATTTATTGAAATAGGATGTTACGTCGAGTGTCCTTTGCTTGCACTCATGCACCTGTTTTCTCAAGGTATAAAGGCGTGAAGCATTCTACCTCTTCGAGTAAAGTTTCTGGACAGCTTCCCAGATATCCCGATCAGAAGCTGAGTAAAGAAGAGGCTTACCGATCTGAGGCTCCATACTATTTATTAAAATTGAGCGAAGGAGAGAATCCTCCCCCTTCCATATCCGTTCCTGAGGATCCTCAGGGTTTGGTCTGGGTATTTCCCTTGTTAGATACCCGAACTTGTGCCGCCCCACGAGAACCATCCTCACAGATTGTGACCAAGAAAAATAATGTTGTCCATTAAGTTTTTCGCCAATGGAAATTCCTGCAGAATTGCCTACAGACCCAGACATAATATTTGTGAAAGGCAAAGTAGGGTAAGTAGTTACCGGAGTTTCTGAACATAACAGAACCCCTGGGTATGTATCTGGTAGAAAATCTGTTGAAGGATTGGCCGAAGATCTAACAGCTGCTCCAAGTGCAGAAATTTGGTGTTGAAGGTTTGCCAGTTGCTGTTGAACACTAACAGTCCCACCATGAATCGTTGTAGGTTGTTTCTGCCCATAAACCCCTGAAGATATCATTTCTGTCGGTGTGGGAAAACCAATAGGAGGAGATGGTTGACCAGAGGAAAAATAGTGGGAGACAAGTTGCTGTAAAGGGTTCGACTGGACCGGGTTCAGCTGGACCGGGTGGTTCAAATGACGTTGTGGGTTCTGGTAGACCGATATATCGGGCACATTCAGAGGGCTTGGAAGATTCGAATATGGAAAACTCGATGATGAAGGAAGACTCGAAGATGGAAGATTCGATG
>NC_052357.1:45007040-45008263 GCF_009727055.1 Benincasa hispida | reverse complement strand
AAGAACATATATAAATAACCAAACAATGAGAAACCCTAGACTGATAAAAGACAAAAACGCCCTTAGGGCTAAAATATAATTTCAACATTTATATAATGCACCAAGAAAAGAAAACAAGCTTACATCCCAAATAAGTTATTGATAGTCTTCTCCTCATCTACTTAAATTCAAGTCAAATTCCCCAAAAAAAGGGGAAAAATTTTAAAAAAACATAAAAATGAATTTTTTTAAAAACAAAAAGGGCAAACAAACTAACTAAACTATTCCCCAAAAGCTGCTTTCTCCAGTCTCTCTGAATATGAGGCCAAATAATCCTTGGACAACCCATTCGGAGGTATTAGGAAGAGGAGAAAAGAGAAAATTAAACATATCCCAGAGTCTAGTTCATAAAATAGCACTACCGGACAGAACAGAAACATATGGAGTACGCCCTCCAACTTCATTCTCCAAAAGTAGCATTAATATGACTATATGAGCAAGACAAATCCCAAAATTCCTCAAGATTTTTTCATTTGAATTTATGCCACCAAGGAATGGACAAAGAAACATTCTTGTTAGTGGTTTTTTTTTTAACTTCCACAACTCCTTACAAAATGCAGGAAGAAGGCCAAGATCACCTCGAGAAAGGTGGTTGAAAAGGGATTTCACTAAGAAATATCATTTTTCAACCAGAGCAGGAGGAAAGGGTACACAATGCCTCTATAATTATAGCCAGTGAAATGACCTTACTTGTACAAGACCTGTTCTATAGGTTGTACAATTGTGTCCTTGGGTTCTAAAGAGCCAGTGAAAAGCACCACTTTGTCTAAACAGAAAATGAGCTGTGTCAACTCGTCACCTCTCTATAAAAGATCAGTTCATCTAAAAGTAGAAATCCAACTGTCACTGGCCTCATTTCTCAGTTCTTAACAGTTGAAGTTTTCCCACGGACAACATGAAGAGTCTTAAGAATTTATCAGCTAAGGGACCATCGATTAACCATTTACCAAGCCAAAACAGGGTATTAAACCGATCTCTCACTTTAACTTCAGGGTGTAGAATAAAAGGGTTTTCAAGTATAAGTATGCTAAAATTATATACAAGCAAATAAATGAGCAATCGTTTACATCTTCAGCAATCGTTATTATATTAGGATGAAGACCATGAAGTATCTCATTTGCCAGTATGAGGTACAGCAACGCATCCTTGTCCACATATTGATTGCAGAACCTGTGAACAAACAG
>NC_052357.1:45004911-45006320 GCF_009727055.1 Benincasa hispida | reverse complement strand
GGTATCTTGTATTTTTTAGCATCGGTCTCTTTTCATTATATCAACATTAAGTCTTGTTTTCTTTTTTAGAAAGTAAATACAATCAATAAATAAAAATCAATGATTGACCCAAAAGCTTAACCTAATGGGTAAAGGAAACTTAATATTATATCTAAGTATCTAACATTACTAACGCCAATTGCAAAGCATTTCATGATCTCCTCGAGTTCAACGAGTATTTCTTATAAGCCAGTTCTTTTATTCATGCCTTGAGTTTAATTCTTATTTATTTATTATTGGTCTTTTTTTTTTCTTGCTCCAATTATCAAGATGATGAAATGTACACAGTACACGACATTCCAATAAATATTACATATGTTGACAATGAGACAACAAACAAGGTTTGAATTAAACAAATAAGGATCCATATAGCACTATTTTCTAAGGTATTATTGCTTTCCTTTCCGAATTGAAGTTTTAGTTTCATATTGTATTAGAAAAATGTAGCTTTCCGAATTGAAGTTTTAGTTTCATATTGTATTAGAAAAATGTAGAAGGTTAACATAGTAGTTGCATGTACGTAAGATTACAAGTTTTAGTAGATGCCTTACTCTTCCATGTCTCCGGTAAAAGAAGCAAAACCATTGTGAGTATAGATCATTGAAGAGAGTGAATGGAAACGGAAACCATCAATATGATACTCCACAACCCACCTGTTAAAAGGTAAACCTACATCTCGGATTATTGTTAAAAGGTAAACCTACATCTCGGATTAATAATTACATATCTAGAAGGTCCATGCTAATCAGTTAACATGCCTATACCAATAAACAAAAGCACACACTACATATAAAATAGAAAGAAGACAAAATGTCAAAAAACTATTGTATACCAAACAAAAGTTAAACATAAATTTCATTTCTATCTATTTATATATACATCCAAGAGAATCTCCTAAATCTCTACTCCAAGCCAAATACCCCATTGTTTTTTTTTTTTTTTTCCCTTTCCATGTTCCATTCTATGGTGGAATGAATACTCTATTTTTGTTTATAAAAGAATAATAGTGATGATGATGAAGACTAATAAAAGTTCATTCTCTGTGGCTTGTATGAGTGGGAGGATTTCCCATAGTTCCTTATTGGATTTGTAAAACTCTTAGGTTTGAGAAAGAATCTGAATGCTCTATCATTCACCAAAGATATGAATATATACAAGTGTACAAAGCATAGAAAAGGAAAATATCACAAAATATTTACAAGAATGGAAAATCCTAATTATAGAATTGTAACACTCCCCCTCAAGTTGGAGCATATATGTTAATCATGCCCAACTTGTTACATAGATAATCTATATGTCTTCCATCCAATGCTTTCGTGAAGATATCTCCTAATTGTTCTCCAGTCTTCACATATCCTGTAGATACCAAC
>NC_052357.1:45000571-45001721 GCF_009727055.1 Benincasa hispida | reverse complement strand
AGACAAAGCCTCATGAACAGTTTTCGGGATGGTTACAGACTCTAAGGATGCAATGAATGAACATGTGGAAGGTGAAAAATGGTTATATGAAACAAAAGAGGAAATAGGATGAGCACAAGTACGTTTACCTTTATGAAGAGCAATAGGAAGAGATGAATCAGGAAGAGTAGAGGTAGTCACAGGAAGAGATGAATCAGGAAAAAGATCGGAAGGAGAAATAACTGTGTAGACAAGGAAATCCTCCTCTAATTCCTTATGCTCCCCTTGACTCTTATTCGAAGAGAAAGACGGTGATGAAAAAAATGGGGTATGTTAAAAAAATGTGATATCAGGAGAGACTAAATATTTATTAAGACTAGGAAAATAACACCGATAACCCTTTTGGATGCGGGAATAACCAAGGAAAATATATTTCAAGGACTTTGGATCCAGCTTGGTATGCTGAGGCCAAACATCCCGAACAAAGCAAGTACAACCAAATATTCTAGGTTGAATGGGAAACAAATGTTGCTTGGGGCATAAAGTACGAAAAGGTATCTCACCCTTAAGAATGGAAGAGGGCATGCGATTTATTAAGAAACAAGCTGTGGAAACAGCATTAGCCCAAAAGGATTTTGGAACATGCATCTGAAACATCAAAGCTCTGGCTGTCTCAAGGAGATGACGATTCTTTCGTTCTGCAACCCCATTTTAAGATGGAGTATCAACACAAGAAGATTGATGAAGAATGCCATGGGCATCTAAATAAGACTTGAGTGTGTGAGAGAAATATTTCTTAGCATTATCACTCCGTAGGATTTTAAGAATACCACTTAACTGAGTTTGAATTTCGGCATGGAAGTTACGAAAATGAGAAAGTAACTCATAACGACTTTTCATTAAATATAACCACATAACACGAGAATAATCATCGACAAATGTAACAAAATACCTAAACCCTCCTTTGGACTCAACAGGACAGAGACCCCAAACATCAGAATGGACTAATTCAAAAGGAGCACTAGCTCGTTTATTGACTCGAGGATCGAACTCAAACAATGAAATTTAGCAAACTAACATGACTCACAATCGAAAGAAGACAAATGTTGAAGTTGTGGACGAAGACTCTTCAACACAGAGATAGACGGATGACCCAAACGACAATGCTCTT
>NC_052357.1:44990034-44996436 GCF_009727055.1 Benincasa hispida | reverse complement strand
GAACGAACCGAAGACGGCGACTGTGAGTAAACTCACCTCTCCACAAAACCCTAAACGTATCACAAATGGGTTCTAAATTCTCAAACCCTAAGGTTTACAAAAACCCTAAGTTTATTTAGAGAGCTCTGATACCATGTAAAACTCTTAGGTTTGAGAAATAATCTGAATGCTCTATTCATTCACCAAAGATATGAATATATACAAGTGTACAAAACATAGAAAAGGAAAATATCACAAAATATTTACAAGAATGGAAAATCCTGATTATAGAATTATAACAGATTTTATTTAAAAATATGTTCTTACACAAAACACAGGACCAAAACTATCTTTAAAAATTTGGAAAAAAAAAAAAAAAACGGAGGAGGTGAACAATACAAAAAATGGGGAAAAATGGGGAAACGAATGAATTTTCAATTATAACAAGAAAACATTTCGTTTCATTTCCTTGTTGAAAAGCTTTGCATCCTTTTCAAAATAATAATAATAATAATAATTAAATTAAATAATTTAAAATTTAAAAATTGTATTGTACATTACCAGTTAAGATTTGAGAGAAGGAAATGCAGCACATCTTGGTCACCGTATTTAAACATCCTGGTACCCCAATATTTGTGATGCCCCCTTTTACCTGTTCAAGCAGAAACTTAAAGAGGAACTAAGTTCAGAAAGAAATTTACAACTGGGTAAATCAAGAAGAAACATATTTGATTAAAAAAAGGGCATGCAACCACATTGAAAAAAAAATTAAAAACAAAAAAAACAAACAAACAATAAGCAGAGCTCTTGTTCCTTCAGGATCCCAAGTATGCTTATGTGATGCATGCATAACACGGGGTATTCTCTTATAGTATTCTATTATATCAGAAAATGTGAAGCCTAATCATTAGAAAAGTTCGGTCTAAGACTCCAAATCCAAGCCCAAGCTGAAACCAAGGACTAAAGTCCAAGAGAAGCACATTGAACATCACGGAGGCAGCTGGACACTGCAACGCTACATTGAGAACTGAACGCCTGTGGCAGAAGAAGTTTAAATTGGTCCACATATCACAGCCTAAAAGGGGTTTGCACCACAATGCCAAAAAATGAAGCACAGCCATAGGTGTTCACACCTCTGGCAGATATTTTTTTTTTTTTAATAAGAAAAATTTCATTGAATAATGAAGTATCCAAAGAGATACAAGAGAGAACGATGTGCTAGATACAATGAAGCCAATGAAAAAAGGAGAACCAGGATATTACAAACGAAGAGCAGAAAGAGTAATAGAGCCATAAGAAAATGACCAAGACAAAAAAGTGAAAGTCCCCAAAACCAAAAGCGGATCAAAGGAGTAGCAAGCGGATCAGAGCCACACCTCTGGCAGATAATGGTTCAAGGGCAACAAAAGGTATTTTACTCGCTTACAGAAGAGAAGACCTTGTAGTACAATATAACAAGGCCTTGCATTGCAGCA
Source organism: Benincasa hispida (assembly GCF_009727055.1). Taxonomy (NCBI): domain Eukaryota; kingdom Viridiplantae; phylum Streptophyta; class Magnoliopsida; order Cucurbitales; family Cucurbitaceae; genus Benincasa; species Benincasa hispida. Next base: position 44,994,982 of record NC_052357.1, on the reverse strand, counting down.
CAAGTGTGATAACAAGCCTTTAAATTGCATCTTTCATGTATGTTTTTTGAATACTTGTGTTGTGGGCGAAAATATAGGGTGTTTGGAAAAGGTCAAAAGGGCTAGTTCTGAGCATTTTATAAGAACTTTAGAGCTCCTTTGAGTGTATTTTTGCAAAGGAGAGCCATATTCTTGGGAAGGTGTGTATTTTATATTCTTCATCTCAATTTAACCTTCATCTTTAATAATAATTGTTGCAAAACGTTGTTTGGCCCTAAGGCCATTTTAGTCTTTTACTTGGTGTCTACAGTCTAAAGTTTCTGACCTATGGCTATTTATATTTGTACCTTTACTGTGTAGTGTGTATCAAAAATTAATAAAAAAAACTCTTTATCATGGTTTTTTCTCCTTGGCCTAGAGTTTCCACGTAACTTTGGTGTTCTTTTTTCTACCTTTTATTTTCAATATGGTATCAGAGCAAGGTGATGAGACCGTAACTGGGATAGAAGAAATTCAGTCATCAATCCTAGCAAGAGATGGGACTCTGTAAAATTCTCAAAGTGCTAAAATTAGGGCTGCCGTCAACCACTATCTTCGATCCCTTCTTGTGCCATTGCAGGTCCAGCCACAGCTGATCAGAGCAGAAGCAGTCGTGCCCCAACCAGGCGGCTCCTTGTTCGCACTGCACCTGACCTTGTTCGCGCAGCACCAGCTAACCTTCGATCGGCCGGTTCCAGCCAGTCCCTTCCCCTCTGTCGTACAACAGTACCTTGGACTACCTCCTCTGCTCAATTTTGATAAACAGTATGGAACCTTAGATTGGAAAGCCCCTACTCTGTTCAGCGTTAGCTCGGGATATTTGGGAAGCTGTCCAGAAATTATATTCAAAAAGACAGAACGCTTCATGACTTTATACATTGAGGAAACAATTACATGAGCGCACTATTGTGGACCGTCACTATTGTGGCAAGAAATGGATCTATGTCGCGAAGTTGTTTGGTATTGCCTAGTTGACAGGGTTCAGTATTCGAAGATTGAGGAAGCTGACCGTGTCTATGATTTCCTGGCTAGCTTGAACTCGAAATTTGACACCATCTGGAGCCGGATTTTGGGACAAAGACCGATGTCATCCCTTATGGAGGTATGCTCAGAAATCATATAAGAAGAGGATAGAACAAGCGCTATGAATGGTACAGCTGCCACTACCTTGGACTCTGCTGCATTTGGGGTCAAGTCGTTTGGATCTGAGAGTGACAAGCAGGATGGAAAATCTTCTCCAATTTGTGAGCCCCGTAAAAAACCATGGCACACAAAAGACTAATGTTGGAAATTACACGGTCGTCCACTAAATGGCAAGCAGTGTCCTCCGAATGATAAGTCTAAATCTAGTCGAGCCCTCACTAGTGAAGTTGTTGATGGTGCTCCCCAAGTGACCAGTTCGATTGATCCAAGTCCAGTTGGCACCGACAATATTGATCAATCAGATACTCCTCAATCCTTTAGTTTCTTTGTTGAGGGGGATGAATCCTGGATTCTTGATTCGAGAGCGACCGATCACTTAACTAGATCATCTGACCAATTCCTCTCATATTATCCAAGCGCTGGAAATGAGAGAATACGAATTGCAGATAGGTCTTTTGACCCCTTTGCTGAGAAGGGTCACATGTCTCCGGTTCAGGAGTTGATTTTACAGAATGTTATACATGTGCCAAGAGCTCTTACAATTTGCTATCAATAAGTAAAATAACCAGAGATTTGAACTGCAAAGTTGTTTTCTCACCAGATGATGTTTTGTTTCAGGACCTGAGCTCGGGGAAGACGATTGGCACTACCCGACACGATAGGGGGCTCTATTTCCTTTCCGATGATGCTTCTTCTAGGAGTTTGTCTAGGACTAGTTTGTTATCTTCTCTTACTGTTTCTGAAACTGACTATTTATTATGGCATTTTCGTCTTGGACATCCAAGCTTTCATTATATAAAATACTTGTTTTCCCACTTATTTCGTAATGTGAATGTGTCGTCTTTATCTTGTGATGTTTGTATTCGTGCAAAACAGCTCAGGGCCTCTTTTACTTCTCAACCCTATAAACATTCCCGACCTTTCCATTTGATATATAGTGATGTTTGGAGTCCGTCTAATGTCACAATTGTGTCCGGTAAACGGTGGTTTGTCACCTTTATTGACGATCACACCCATCTTACATAGGTGTTTCTCCTTATTGACAAATCTAAAGTGACGACAGTGTTCCAACAATTTTACACTACCGTCGAAACTCAATTCAACACTAAAATCGTCATTCTTCGAAGTGACAATGGACGTGAGTTTATTAATCAGTCTCTTCATGAGTTTTTTACTTCTAAAGGCATTGTCCACAAGAATTCATGTGCTTATACCCCTCAGCAGAATAAGGTGGCTGAGCAAAAAAACCGCCACCTCATTGAAGTAGCCCGATCTCTCATGATACCTGCGTCCTTACTCTCGTATGTATGGGGGAATGTTGTACTTACTACAGCTCATCTCATCAATCAAATGCCTTCCCGTGTGCTTAAATTCCAAACACCCTTAGAGTGTTTTAAAGAGTCCTTCTCGTCCACTCGCCTTTTCCCAGATGTTCCCCTTAGGGTGTTTGGATGTACCATTTTTGTTCATAATCATGGTCCTCACCAGAGTAAGTTTGCTCCTCGGGCTCAAAAATGTGTGTTTGTTGGGTATCCCCTTCATAACGAGGCTATAGGTGTTTTCAGTTTCCTCCCGGAAGAACTTTGTCACCATGGATGCCACCTTTCTCGAGGACAAACCCTTTTTTCCAGTTAGTTCTCTTCAGGGGGAGACCGCTAGTGAAGAGGCTAACACATCTACCTATTTTTGTTCCTATAGATCTATTCCTGAGCCTTATCCCTGAGACAATGACCCTGTCCTTCCAACGAAACAAGTGCCCTGGATAACCTACTATAGGAAGAATCTCAGAAAGAAAATAGTTCCCGAAATAGTTCCCCCTGTTACTCCACAGAAGTTGTCCAAGAGTCAGAACCGGAACCAGCTCAAGGTACCTCTATCCTTGATGATAATGAATGTGTTGAAGGTGATGTAGTGAACTCTGACGAAGTCAAGATCGATAGTGGTAGTGAATTATCAGGTGATACACAGGAAACAAAATACGTGCAACAGTCGAGTACATATAAACAGGTGGAAAAGACGGGTGAGTATGATGCTACCTTAAATTTACCAATTGCCTTACGGAAAGGTACTAGATCCTGCACCAAGCATTCTATGAAAAGCTTCTTGTCCTACATTAACGTATCTTCGAGATTTAAGGTCTTCACTACCAACCTAGATACCGTAATAATACCAGGCGATGTGCATAAGGCCATGGAAGTTCTTGAATGGCGAGCCACAATTATGGAGGAAATGCGTGCACTTGAGACAAACAGAACTTGGGATCTGGTCGCTCTTCCTAAAGGTCACAAAACTGTCGGGTGCAAGTGGGTGTTCACTGTCAAATACAAATCTGATAGGACTCTCGATAGATACAAGGCCAGGCTGGTTGCAAAAGGATTTACTCAGATATACGGGGTGGATTACTCAAAAACTTTCTCTCCAGTGGCAAAACTTAACACGATTCGAGTTCTTCTCTCAGTTGTTGTTAATCAAGATTGGCCCTTACATGAACTGGATGTAAAAAAATGCTTTTCTGAATGGTGAGTCAGAAGAAGAGGTCTATATGAACCCACCTCCAGGTTTTGAAGCATGGTTTGGTAATTAGGTTTGCAAATTAAAGAAATCTCTGTATGGCCTAAAGCAGTCTCCTAGAGTCTGGTGATGCTGAAAATTTGGAGGCAAAATATATGATGCATGTCTTGGGCTATGCGTTTGTTCTCATGGGTTGGGATGGAAGTATGCGTTAACCTCATATGCAATGACCATGCGTTCCTATCACAAGTTTTCTTGCTCTCTCGCCAAGTATAACAAGATCGCAAGTTTCTCGGGTGATTCGAGGTTGAACACAGGGACTTGTAGTTAAATGTTATGCGGTAATGTGTTTACGGCGAAGAATAAAAGAATGTGGAAGGTTATGGACTATGCACTACTCCTACTCCTAGCTAACAGATTAAGCGAAATGGAAGTATGACTGAGAGTAGAGACACGGCAATTGTTAACGCGTAGTGAAATGCATGGAAAATAGATAAAATGGCGAGGATGTCTTCATCGCAACACTAAGCTCGACCGCAAGGGTAACCCCAGCCAACGCATGCTATGCGATCATGCTATACACACTTGACGAAGACGCGTGCGATGTATATACGATAGTGTCAAGAGGCCTTATTTCTATGTCTCTATTCCCACTCATGTGCTCTCACACATAAGCAAGATGATTGCATACCACCCTATCCTACATAAAGGGTGCATACGTTATGTAGTAGCAAACAGAGCTTATTCCTAAGTCCCCATTCTTGCTTATGCGATCCAATCCGCTCTCCCGAGTCTAGATTTGGTTTTTAGACTACTCTCCCAAGTACGCTTAAATGATGATTGATGCACTCATAAGACAAGGTAATCACATAAAACATGGTTGACGTAAGATTATTCTTATCTCTAGTGAACACTTGTGATCAACTACTTACCCTCCCAGGCAGTTGGTTGCAGCTGATTCTACTCATAGACAAGCATTGTGTCCGTTTATAGACAAACGTTGCTACAGCTTCACACTAAGCAAATAGGATTTTCTCACAACACTCACGCAACGCACACCTCTCATGTGGTGGTTTGCTACATGCTCATATGTCTATGCCGCATGATTAAGTATGCGATACTCCAGCAGTCTTACTTAGTGATGCAATGAAAGTAAAGGATGCTAAGTAAATGAAGATGGAGATGGAATCGATGGAAAATATAGAAATGCATTGATCACAAAATGTATTAATCTCTTAAGCCACAATGTAATACAACACAAGGATAGAAGAGAAAT
>NC_052357.1:44946638-44990009 GCF_009727055.1 Benincasa hispida | reverse complement strand
GCTCACTTCAGGGTATAGCTTTGGTCAGTCGAACTTCTTGACCTAAGCAGTTGAGAGCAATCTCCTGCATGGAAGATTTCTTGCTTGATTTCACTCTAATTTCTCCAGGGACATCTTTTACTCTATCTTTACTTGCTTTCTTAGTTGTAGTTTATTTTAATTGTTATTTTGGGTATACGACTACTTCCTTTGGATGTTGGTGCTGTTTACTCTTGTAGGTGCCAACAATAATTCTCCTCACGTGCGCAAGTTTACAACAGAAGGATCCTCTTCATCATTCAAACGCATGGCTTCGACCACATGAATTTCCAAGCATGGTCGCAAGTGTTATTCTATCAAGGTTCTTTTTTTGTTATCTTTTAATGCATTATCCTTTTGAAATTCTCTTGTCTGATTTCTTACTTTGCGTGATGCATCTATGATGGTACGTATAATTCATTACATCGCTAACTAAAATCTCAACGCGCTCCCTTACTTTTAATAGCTTCTTTTGAACTTTTGATAGTCAAGTATTATGTGCAAACCTCTGCTCAAACAATTGTACCGCATTCTATTGAGTTTTGTCTTTAGTTTGCAGCGAGAGCGCTGCCGATCTCTAAGTTGGGCGCTGGCAGCGATCCCGGAGAAATGCATTCATTACATTGCGATGCGAGTAAAAAAAATCGTTTTGGATAAAAACTCCACTGGTCAGTAATGGGGAACATGCCGGATAAGAGTTAAATTGGAAAAGCACTTACCGTAGTTGGATGTCTGCATTGACACCCGTGGGGGCAAGCGCCAAAACAAAAGTAAGTCGCTAGAATCAACGCATAGCGCAACTCCTCTGTGTCTGGCGCAAAATTAAGCCAAAACAAGAGATGAGTTGAATATGACACGTAACCAAAGTTTGGCTGTCCGTATGACACACGTGGGGCAAGCCCAAACGAAAGAGCAAACTAGATTCAATGCGCATTTCTAATAATAAATCGCAGACTTTGAATTGTTTTCAACGAACGCATTCTTAAAAGCTAAACGCAAAGTTGCGGGGAATGAGTAACAAGTTTTTGGCAGAGGCTTTGCCTGATTTAAACTTTAGAAAGATTTCTTTGAGGAAGTAAGCCGAAGTTGGGGAGAGCGTTGCTGCCATGGTTAGAGGTATAAGTAAATTATATTCTGAGAGGGCTGGTCTTCGCAAAGGAACCCAGAGGGTGAGTATTGAATTTCTTGAGTATAAAACATGCTGAGGACAGCATGATTCTAAGTTTGGGGTGTGATGACGGGTAGAAATACACGTTATTATAGACCTTTTTATTAGAATTATGAAGGTTGTTAGTAGAAGATGCAGCGATTATACTAAGAATTCATGAGAAAACGAGCTTGCGTCGATCGACATTTAAGAATCTTGGCTAACCCACTATTATGCGTTCAATTGTTTATTTTTGTAGCAAACGTAGAAATCGATCGCATGCGCGGAAGCCAGGTTATCGTGGAAAACAATCGCATGTGTGGAATTCTCCATCACAAAGCGAATGCATTGTTCGACGCATGGATGTTGCGGCCATTAACTACATGCGTCCATCATATAGAAGTTGCGACTACAGAGTAATAACCATAATAGAGGATGATCGCAAGGGTGGTGGAATGCGTTGATACTTCGGAAACCAAGCATGAACGCATACCTCGGGAGTATCAAAAGGTGATGTTGACATTCACCTACCACGCCGTTAGCAGCAGAGATTCAGAGCAGTCCATCACGCCGTTTAGCTGCAGAATTTCAGAGAAGGACCATTAATGCTGTCGGCGATCAAAACTCTATAAATAGAAGCCGTAGAGCAGAATTTCAAATTATCCGGGGTTTTCTGCCTGGGAGCAGATCCTTGTGATCCAGACCAAAGCGTGAGAAGATAGTCTTGAGAGTTCTTCATCCCCTAACCATTTCGAGTGACGACCGGAGCCTTCGCCTGAGTTGAAGCTCGAGAGAGTCTGCTCCACCGCCCATCCATGGTACCACCGGCAGCCTTGACACACATCTGAACATTGCTTCCATCTGGCCCTCCATTTCTCTTCTATACTGCCATCTCTTTGAATCACCCTTCTAGTTGACAACCCAGGAAGCTTAGCGAACTCGTTACTCGTTATTAATCTTACTCGGACGGTGGTAGAGCCAGCCCCCGGGAATGATTTGGAAGATCCAAAACAAAAAATAGTGGTATTTGCTAGCAACAACATCTTGGAATTTCTGACAATTGTTGGGCGCATGTTGGTCACCATGTGCTTAGAACTACCTTCAGCTCATGCGACTGATTTCCCTTCTATCCTAGGGTCAATACTGGCTTTCGGCGCATCGCCTACACTTCAGATATTGTTTGCAGCTTGGTCGCACAAGCTACAATACTCCCGAGGTGAAAAGGTTGCCTGCGAAAACACAAAACTCAACAAACTATTAGCTGCCAAGTCTCCGACAACGGCGCCAAAAACTTGATGCTGAAAATTTGGAAGTGCAATATATGATGCATGTCTTGGGCTATGCGTTTGTTCTCATGCGTTGGTGGTCATGCGTTGGGATGCAAAGTATGCGTTAACCTCAGATACGATGACCATGCATTCCTATCACAAGTTTTCTTGCTCTCTTGCCAAGTATAACGAGATCACAAGTTTCTCGGGTGATCCAAGGTTGAACTCAGGGACTTGTAGCTAAATGTTATATGGTAATGTGTTTGCGGCGAAGAATAAAAGAATGTTGAAGGTTATGGACTATGCACTACTCCTACTCCTAGCTAACAGATTATGCGGTGGAAGTATGACTGAGAGGTAGAGACACGGCAACTGTTAACGTGTAGTGAAATGCATGGAAAATAGATAAAATGGCGAGGATGTCTTCATCGCAACACTAAGCTCGACGCAAGGGTAACCCCAGCCAACGCATGCTATGCGATCATGCTATACACACTTGACGAAGACGCATGCAATGTATATGCGATAGTGTCGAGAGGCCTTAATTCTAAGTCTCTATTCCCACTCATGTGCTCTCACACATAAGCAAGATGACCGCATACCACCCTATCCTACTTAAAAGGTGCATACGCTGTATAGTAGCAAACGGAACTTATTCCTAAGTCCCCATTCTTGCTTATGCGATCCAATCCGCTCTCCCGAGTCTAGATTTAGTTTTTAGACTACTCTCCCAAGTATGCCTAAATGATGAATGATGCGCTCATAAGACAAGGCAATCGCATAAACATGGTTGACGTAAGATTATTCCTATCTTTAGTGAACACTTACTTACATTGCTTAATGCGATCAACTACTTACCCTCCCGGGCAGTTGGTTGCTGTTGATTCTACTCATAGACAAGCATTGCGTCCGCTTATAGACAAGCGTTGCTACAGCTTCGCACTAAGCAAATAGGATTGTCTCACAACACTCACGCAACGCACACCTCTCGATGGCTTGCTACATGCTTCATACGATACTCTAGCAATCTTACTTAGTGATGCAATGAAAGTAAAGGATACTAAGTAAATGAAGATGGAGATGGAATCGAAGGAAAATATAGAAATGCATTGATCACAAAATGTATTAATCTCTTAAGCCACAATGTAATACAATACAAGGATAAAAGAAAAATGGAGGGCCACTTGCTTCCATCGGATGTGTGTCAAGGTTGCTGGTGGTGCCATGGATGGGCGGTGGAGTAGACTCTTTCAAGCTCTAACTCCGGCGAAGGCTCCGATCGTCACTCGGAATGGTTGAGGGGATGAAGAACTCTCAAGACTATCTTCTCACGCTTTGGTCTGGATCACAAAGATCTGCCCTCAGACAGAAAACCCCGGATAATTTGAAGTTCTACTCTACGGCTTCTATTTATAGAGCTTGATCGCCGACAGCATTAATGGTCCTTCTCTGAAACTCTGCAGCTAACGGCATGATGGACGTGATGGACTTGCCCTGAATCTTTGTTGCTAACGGCGTGGTAGGTGAAATGTCAACATCACCTTTTGATACTCCCGAGGTATGCGTTCATGCTTGGTTTCCGAAGTATCAATGCATTTCACCACCCTTGCGCCTGTCTCTTATACACATCTAGATGTGTATAAGAGACAGCTCCCTACAATGACCGCATTTGCTTGATGACCGCAACTTCTCAGCGATGACCGCATTCACTTAACGACCGCAACTTCTATGCGATGGACGCATGCGGTTAATGACCGCAACATCCATGCGTCGAACGTATGCGCTCTCCTTTGTGATGGAGAGATTCCCCGCATGCGGTTGTTTTCGCGATAGCCTGGCTTCCGCGCATGCAATCGATTTCTGTATTTGCTACAAAAATAAACAATTGAACGCATAATAATGGGTTAGCCAAGATTCTTAATGCCGATCGACGCAAGCTCGTTTTCTCATGAATTCTTAGTATAATCGCCGCATCTTCTACTTAACATCTTTCATAATTCTAAATAAAAGGCCTATAATGACGTGCATTTCTGCCCGTCATCACCTGGTTCGATAGGTTCACTACTTTTGTTAAGTCCCAGGGGTTTGTTCAAGGGCATTCTGATCATACCTTGTTCACTATGAGATCGACACCAGGGAAGGTGGCGGTTCTGATTGTCTATGTTGATAATATCATCTTGACAGGGTGATTCAGCTGAGATTGGTAGATTGAAACAGAGGATGGCAGATGAGTTCGAGATTAAAGACCTTGGTGACTTGAGATATTTTCTTAGAATGGAAGTAGCAAGATCAAAGGAAGGGATCTCCGTATCTCAGAGAAAGTATACGCTAGACTTGTTGAAAGAAACTGGAATGACTAGGTGTAAACCTGTAGATACGCCTGTGGAATTTAATAGCAATCTGGTAGAATTTGTAGAAGATGTTCCCGCTAACAAGGAAAGGTATCAACGTCTTGTGGGGAAGCTGATTTATCTTTCGCATACCAAGCCTGATATATCATATGCAGTTAGTTTTGTCAGTCAGTTTATGCAGGCTCCCTCTGAAAGATACATGGAGGCTGTTACATGGATTCTAAGATATTTGAAGTCTACTCCTGAAAAAGGTTTGATGTTCAGGAAACATGACAAAAGATGCATTGAGGCCTACACAGATTCAGACTGGACAGGTTCTGTTATTAATAGAAAGTCCACTTTGGAATATTGTACGTTTGTGTGGGGAAATTTGGTTATCTGGCAAAGTAAGAAGCAAGATGTCTGCTAGAAGTGGCACCAAAGCTGAATACAGAGCTACGAGCCTAGGAATTTGTGAAGAAATTTGGTTGAAAAAGGTTCTAGTAGTTCTTCATCAGGAAAGTCATGACCCTATGAGACTTTATTGCAATAATAAGGTTGCTATTAATATCGCTAACAATCATGTCCAACATGACAGAACCAAACATGTGGAGATTGACCGACACTTCATCAAAGAGAAACTGGATAGCGGTAGTATATGCATTCCCTATATTTCGTCGAGTCAACAAATTGCTGATGTCCTCACCAAAGGGTTACCGAGATAGATTTTCGACACCTGTGTTAGCAAGTTGGGTCTTACTAATATCTACACCCCAACTTGAGGGGGAGTGTTGCAAAACGTTGTTTAGCCCTAAGGGCATTTTAGTCTTTTACTTGGTGTCTATAGTCTAGGGTTTCTGACCTATGGCTATTTATATTTGTACTTCTTCTAGCATCAAAGTAAACAGTATAATCAAAAGCATAAACCATTTGTATTCCTTCCCGATAAACAAGTCAGAATTGCCTCAACAAAAATTGATGGAATTGGACCTAAAAAAGCCATTCAGGTTCGTTATCGATTAGGTATCAGTGGGAACATAAAGATCAAAGAGTTAACTAAGTATCAAATCGACCAAATTTTCAAAGCTTTCCCGTGTCTCTATGACTTTCTAGTCACATAGCCAGCTGCCATTTCGCTTGCAGCCATCAAGACTGAAAGAGTCAAGAAAAGAAGGAACGGAGAGTTTCCAATTCACAACCTGACCAATTCCATTTCATCCACTTCCACTGCGGAATATGACTTTGGCAAAGCGAACATCTTACTGAGTTTTCCCCTCATCTTTTTGCAAAAAGTCGTTCCACGGTGGTAAAGTCTCATCTTGTGTGTTGGCCGAAGTGACAATAGTCGCATTGAACCCTAGAATATGTTCGAAGATCTCGAAATGACCCACCCTATTTGTTCCATGATCTATGGGTCTACTGGAGCTACCCACTTCGATCAATTAGCCAAGATTTTGACCGGATACGAAATCACTGGTGCTCGATCTAGTGGTATTTTGATGGGGATTCTATCTATCGCTGTATATTATTTTATTTCACTTAACCTGCCTCTCCCATGACTTTCCGAACCAACCAACCCGGATCTGCCCTCAAAAGTCTCTCTGCATTTTGAGAGCTGAGCATGCGTATAAATGATCTTCCCCCGTGTGTTCAGCTATAGCAGCAACCCCTGAATCTCGAGCCACTTGGCGTTCCAACAATGAACTTTTCGGACCGAGAAAGCGGGACTGCTTGACGTTGCAGGGTGAGGGGTTGAGTCAGGATTTTCATAAAAACTAGATTTTGGGGTCAAGGGAATCGGACCTCGGCTTCGCCCGAAGCATGCTACGGAATGAGCCTTGTCTACGAAGCAAGTTCAGTCAGCGCATAAATCGTCCGCGAGTGTAGTTGACTTGTAGTACCATTAGCCTAAATGCTCCGTATCCTTCGCGGCCACCAATAGTTCTAATTCCTTCGCTATTGGAACTATGACTCCCGCTCCGTATACTGTGTGGTGTGTATCAGAAATTAATAAAAAAAACTCTTTATCGTAGTTTTTTCTCCCTGGCTTAAGGTTTTCCACGTTTATTTTCAATAATAATAACTTTTCCATTAACAACCCCGAATAGGAACATGTGCCCAGCCACTTAAAAGCAGCGTTGGCATCATCAAGACACAAACTAGGCTGACAGGTGACAAGGGGCCTTCCAGCAAATAAAGTGAGTAATCAAGACTTAAAAGTACCAGTATGAAAGTAGCAGTCATTTGATCCATCAAAGGATGATAGTCCAACCATCTCATCAGCAGCAGCATATGAATGTACAATATCCAAGAAGACAAGCAGTCCAAGGCCTGTACCACATCAAAGTGCAAACCAAAAGTAAATAAGCGTTTTTTTTATTTAAAAAAAAAAAGAACACCCAACAGTACTCTTGCATGAATGTTCAAGAATAACAGTAACCTAACCCAACCGCAATCTAAATTATAAAAGGCGGTTTTATTTGATAACACCATATCCTTCCACAGTCTTCCACATTGTATGGAACTCTTAACTAGCATCCCAAGAAAACAGTTTTTGGGTACATGCAGATGCAAATTCTTCCATATTATATAAAACTCTCAACAGCAGCTGAAGACATTTAGCTCTTCATAGGGATATGCAAATTGTTCCACTTTTTAGGGGACCAGCATCTGAACACACTTTGGCCCATTTGTCAATGACTCGATCTAGCCTGTCTAGTAAAGCTTAGAATCACTTGCAAGTTCAATTGCAAAGAAAATGCTCACCTTTTCATTTAACACAAGACGAAGAGAAAATAGAACAAACAGAATATTTAAGTAAATAAACGAAAAAAATTGTAATAGACAATGAATTATAACCATGAGCTTCATCAACCAAGCGCTTGAAGTCCTCAGGGGTCCCATATCTACTGCTGACAGCAAAAAAGTTAGTAACCTGCATAAAAGATGCTTAATCAATTATAACGTTAAAGCCAATTCTAAAAATCCCCTGATGCTCCCCCTCAACCCACCATCCACAGAAAAAATAGGAAAAAGAACCAATTTTGCGATCACAATCCACCAGTTAGTCAAATAGGATCTGTAGATATCTTAAAGTACAATTCACGCCTAAGGTGTGTTAGCATAATTTATTTAAACGTCTTTTTAACAAAAATAAAATGGGGGCTGCTAGCGCTCAAGCCATCATTTCTTTGTTTGGTTAATCGTCATCGACTAATTTGAGCATTAGAATATTTTCATTTATAATAAAAAATAAATTATAGGTTAGAAATAAAAAAAAAAGTTTGACAAAAAGCTATTGGACTGCTACTCTGTCTGAAAAACAGCACCTGCAACTGCAACATGCAAGTAAGCTCTCTCTCTCTCTCTCTCTCTCTCTCGCTCACTTTCTCCCTCCATTTATTCCACTCACTCTCATTCTTTATCTATTGCCCATTTTCTTTTCTTTCAACAAAGACACAAACTTCTCTTTGATATATGGAAAGAAAGAAAAAGTTCAAGGATAGTAAAAAAGAACCGACCATCTATTGCTTATCTTTCCAAACCAACAGTCCCCTCTCTCTATTTATCTTTCCTCTGCCTTTCTGTCTCTCTTTATGGCTCTCTTTGTTTGTCCTCTCCAACCACCTACTTCTTTGTCTTTCAGTCCAGCCAAATAACATTATCATATTAGCAAGCATAATACCCACTGTGCACTTCACAAGGAAGAAAATATCTGCTTTATTTGTTCTTCAAAGACGATGGATGAAATCCAAACATATCCAAAGCACAATTACTTACCAAAATATAACTTCTACAGACCAATACCCTACCGAAACAAAAGTTCTACAGACAAATAAAAATTGTAACCTACATGAATGTCCAAATTGTAGAAACCCTAAATTGCTTAATAACAGTAGAGACGTAAAAACAAATATCATACCCTATAACCAACTGTAAAGTAATCTTTATGTTCAACCACTCCAAACAGTTGGATTGCATTGTATCCAGCCTCCTTCACATGTGGAAGAACCTGGGAGATAAAATTGGTGCAAAGTGAAAATGAACCAACGTGATGCAATCTTACGATGCAAATGAAAGTGCAAGTATAAGTTAATATTTTAGATGATTTGCTGCTGACATTTATTTTTTACAAAGAAACTGATGAATTAAAATACAAAGGGAAGTGGGGGAAGATAAGGCATTTTTCCCACTCTACACCAAAAAAGACTACCAAAAGAATACTCAGTTGATGTGAATAAAAAACGTATAATAATAAAAAGGTCTGAGGAACTCCATCAAAGAGACTAGAAATCTAATCACAGATTAAAAATAATAATAATAAATAGACAATCAAATATTGCCAACATTAGTGGGAGGATAATGATTTTCTACTTCTTAGCCTAACTCGTATTTACACCAATTGGGCTCTTCTTTTCTATAACTTGTGGGTGTGTGGGTATATCTCATTCTCCCTCTTTTCTATCATCTTTCCTGATATCGAAAGTTAACTTTCTTATCAAAAAGAAAAGTATATATATATATATAATCATTAAAGATATATGAAAAATGATGAAAACGAGAGAAGAAAAGATAACTCAAGGTTTACGTAGAAAATCCTAGAATCAAGGAGAAAAAAACCACGATAGAGACTGATTTTTTATTATTGATTTGATACACTGAATACAAGGAGAATGCTCAAATAAATAGACAAGAGGAAACCCTAGGGGTCTGGTAAATTACAAAAATACCCCTAGGTTAAACTACTATTTTCAACACTCCTCCTCAAGTTGGGGCGTAGATATCAATAAGGCCCAACTTGCTGATACAATAATCAAAGCTTTGTTTGAGCAACCCTTTTGTGAGCACGTCTGCAACTTGCTGATTTGAAGGAATATAGGGAATGCATATGCTTCCATTGTCTAGTCTCTCCTTGATGAAATGTTTGTCAATCTCTACATGTTTTGTTCTATCATGCTGAATCGGATTATTTGCAATACTTATCGCTGCTTTATTGTCACAAAACAGTTTCATCAGAAGCTCACTGTCTTGGTGAAGGTCTGACAACACTTTCTTCAACCAAATCTCTTCACATATTCCTAAGCTCAACCAAATCTCTTCACATATTCCTAAGCTCATGGCCCTGTACTCAGCTTCAGCGCGGCTCCTGGCTACAACTCCCTGTTTTTTACTTCTCCAAGTAACAAGGTTTCTCCAGACAAAAGTGCAATACCCAGATGTCGACTTTCTATCAACAATAGAACCTGTCTCTTATTCACATCTAGATGTGTATAAGAGACGTCTACCGGAGTGTCAACCGGTTTACACCCACTCATACCTGTCTCTCTGAGTAAGTCAAGGGTGTACTTCCGTTGAGACACTGAAATACCTTCTTTAGACCGAGCCACTTCCATCCCGAGAAAATATCTCAACTTCCCAAGGTCTTTGATTTTGAAATCTTCGGCTTTTTTTATTTTAAGTCTCATAATTTCAGCATCATCGTCACCAGATAGCACAATATCATCGACATACACAATGAGAACTACGATCTTCCCTGAAACTGACTTCTTTGTAAACAATGTGTGATCTGAGTGTCCTTGATTATACCCTTGTGCCTTGAAAAAGGTGGTAAATCTGTCAAACTAAACCCTCGGGGACTGTTTCAACCCATATAGCGACTTCCCCAATCTGCACACTCGGTGTTTGAACCGACTCTCGAAACCGGGGGGAGGACTCATGTAGACCTCCTCTTCAAGTTCCCCATTCAGGAACGCATTTTTTACATCCAGTTGGTGAAGAGGCCAATTCTTGTTCACAGCAACAGATAACAAAGCCCGGACAATATTAAGCTTCGCTACGAGGGAGAATGTCTCAAAATAATCTACTCCAAAGGTTTGAGTAAAGCCTTTGGCAACCAATCTGGCCTTGTACCTACCGACTGTCCCATCAGACTTATATTTTATGATAAAGACTCGTTTGCATCCAACCGTTTTGTGCCCATGGGAGAGAAAAACCTGATCCCATGTCTTGTTTTTCTCAAAAGCCCGCATCTTTTCCATAACAGAAGCTTTCCATTTAGGAGTTTCCATTGCCACATGTATGCTATTCGGAACCATTACTGTATCCAGATTGGTAGTAAGAGCCTTGAACTCCGGTGACAAGTTACTGTACGTCATGTAGCTATGCATAAGGTACTTTGTACAGGATCTAGTACCTTTCCTTAGGGCAATTGGAAGATCAAAAGAAGCATCATGACTTTCTATCTCATCAAGTTTCCCACTATGATCGGTTGTCTATTATAGAGGTTCATTTTCAGAGGAGCCGTTCACATCATCATCCTCCCTAATACCACTTTCATTCTCTGTGGACGTTTCCTCAGTATTATTATTTTCAACTGTCTCTCCATCTGCCATGGTTTCCTTGGTAGTACTGTCAATGTCTTCCTTATCTTTGTCAATTCTGCAAGTGTCAGTCTCAGCACAAGTATCAATATCATTAGTGTCATGAATACACATACCTAGAACTGAAACTGGGTCAGACTCATGGACCGGAGCCGAAGAAACAACAGGTGGCACTGTTTCCTTCCTGAGATTTTTCCTATAGTATGTTATCCAAGGGACCTGATTGGTAGGAAGGACGGGACTAATGTGCTCAGGCTCAAGAGACACCTCTAAGGGAACTGAATATGTGGACCACTTAGTCTCTTCACCAGAACTCTCCCCCTAAAGATGACTAATGGGGAAGAACGGCTGATCCTCGAGAAAGGTAACATCCATGGACACGAAATATTTTCGAGAAGGTGGGTGGTAACATTTATACTCACGTTAGTGGAGAGGATAACCAACAAGAACACATTTTTTAGCACGTGGGGTAAATTTCGTGTGATTTGGACCATGGGTATGAACAAAGGCAACACAGCCAAACACTCCAAGAGGAACGAGTGATTAAAAAACTCACACCCATTGTCACTTCGCAGAATTACAATTTTTGTGTTAAATTGGGTTTCTACAGTGGCATAAATATTGCTTGGAGAGACAGACGACACCTCGAGCTTATCAAGTAAGAAGGAAGATCCAAGTAAGTCCGAGTATGCGTCGTCAATAAAAGGTGACAAACTAGCGTTTACCTGTAGAGGTGATGATTGGCGAAGGACCCCAGACATCACTGTAGAACAATGTGAAGGGTTTGGATGGCTTTTGTAAGCGCTGGAAATGAAAAAGAAAACTGCGAACTCTATTTGCTTGAATACATAATCACAATTCAAGGAAGATATATTAATATTACGAAACAAATGAAGAAACAGATATTTCATGTAACTGAAAATTGGGAATTCCAAGACGAAAATGCCGATAACATAAATCATGTCTCAGACATAGAAACAATTTCAAAGAAAAAACTGGTCTATAACATTCCCTAGAAGAATTATCATCAGTCAGGAAAATAAACCCCCTATCATGTCGAAACAGTGTTCAATGTCGTCCTGCACTTCAAATCGCTGAAACATAAGACAGAATCGAGTGAGAAAACAGCCTAACATCTCAGATCTCTTGTAATTTTACTGACAGATAACAAATTATACGAAATCTTAGGAACATGCAACACATCATGTAATACTAAACCCTCAAATGGAGAGAGATTGTCTTTTCCTGCGATGGGGGCAAAAGACCCATCTGCAATTCTAGTCCACTCATTACCAGCGCTCAGACGGTATGAAATAAATTGATCAGATGAGCCAGTCAGATGATCTGTAGCTCCTGAGTCAACAATCTAAGGTTTTTTTACCATTAATGCTAATAAGGCCAAAGGAGTGAACCATACCTGATTGCGCAATAACACTGACTCCAACAGAACTTAAATTATTTTTACCATCTACTGGTGTTTGATTCTGGGTATTTTCACCCGTCGAGTCACTCATAAGGGCACGTCCAGGATTTGACTTGTCATGCGACTGACGTCGTCGGCTATTTGGAGGTCTCCCATGCAACTTCCAACACTGGTCTTTTGTGTGTTGTGACTTTTTGCAGTGCTCACAAATCGGAGGGGGTTTCTTATCACCATCAGACCCAGAAGGCTTTGTAGCAAAGGCAGCAGCATCAATCGATGTGATTACTGGATTGTTCTGGCACTTGACCTGTCCTCTTCCAGACATATCTCTAAGCATACCTCCATGAGAGAGGGTATAGGACGTTGGCCCAATATCCGACTCCGAACAGCATCGAATTTGGAATTTAATCCAATCAGGAAGTCATAGACACGATCAGCTTCCTCAATCTTCGAATACTGAACTCCGTCATGTGCACAATTCCAAACTATTTCCCGACATAAGTCCATCTCTAGCCATAATAGCGACAATTTATTGAAGTAGGACGTCACGTCCATGGTCCCCTGCTTGCACTCATGGGCCTACTTCCATAATGTATATAGTCGAGACACATTCTGCCTTTTTTAATATAACTTCTGCACAACATCCCAAATATCTTTGGCAGTTGCAGCATAGAGTAACAGCCTGCCAATCTGGGATTCCATACTGTTAATCAGAACAGACCGCAACAGCGAATCTTCCCCTTTCAAGATACGTTCTTAAGGATCTCCCGATTCAGGCCTCGATATCTCTCCCGTCAAGTACCCAAATTTGTGGTGTCCTTCTAAAGCCATCTGATTGATTGAGACCAAGAAAAATAGTTCTGGCCATTCAGCTTTTCTCCAGTAATGAATCCTACAGGATTTTCCATTGATCCAGACAAAATATTTGTAGTAGGTAAAACAGGGAAAGGGTTTTACCAGATTCTCAGAATATATTAGTAGGTTGACCAAGAACTCTGATTGGACTGTTTGAGGATTTGTGCCAAGAACCGTTCCGAAATCCACAATCTGCTGTTGGAGATGGGCAAACTGTCGTTGAAGATCGTTCGGGCCATGAGCCGCACCGCTGTTGTTTGACACAGCTGGGATATTCTTTCCGACAGAAGGCCCCCGATCTAGATTCAAAGACCCAACGTGATCGCCGGATTGAAAGCCAATTGCTACTGAGCAAAATCGACTGGCTGCGAGCGGGAAGAACCAGCGGCGAATGACAGGGAAGTCGTATGCGCACGAGGACCCGCCGCAAGTGAAGACGGCGTCGTTTGCGCGCGGAAGGACTTGGCAAAGACCGGAAAAAGCGTCAAGTGCTGGGCTAAACCAATTGGCTCCGAGCGGCTAGATCCAGTCGCGATCAGCTGGTTGGAGTCGGACATCGGCTGGGTCAGACCTATAGGCCGGAACAGGCATCGACTGGAGGAGGTTGGGCAACACGGTTTGAAGACAACGCTTGACGGCTGCTTGTATGGTTGCTGTGATATCGGCATTTACGGCTCCACAATTCCAATGGAGGCTGCTAAAGGGGACTCCGGTTGATTCTCGTCGATGATGGCTAGGGTTTCGTTGCCATGCTCTGATACCATGATGAAAAAGAAAAGAAAAGAGAACTTAAGGTTTACATGGAAAACCCTAGAATCAGGGAGAAAAAACCACGATGGGACTGATTTTTTATTATTGAATTGATACACTGAATACAAGGAGAATGCTCAAATAAATAGACAAGAGGAAACCCTAGGGGTATGGTAAATTACAAAAGTATCCCTAGGTTAAACTACTATTTTCAACAAAAACGTAGGGAGTTTTTTACTGATAGCTTAGGTTTGTGTAACTCATTGTTAACAAGTAGAACTTATGTTTAGTATATAGATTTTCTCGTCCTGAGTTACAAATTTGTTAAGACTACAAGCTATATAAACCTGGTGTTGTATTGAATATAATCCTTAATGTTTTCATAACCAAGATCAGTTGGAGACCTTTTTATAGTTCCAGGACTTTTGAGCAAATTATATTTTCTCATAGAGTGAATAGCCTCACACACACACATATTTGAGATTATATGGTCTCTTAAATCAATGCATGTTATACATATTGATTATTTTCAAACTGAAAATTTGAAATCTTAAAACGTTCCTGCTTCCACCACAAGATAGTCAACTATCACAAGCAAATAGTTCAATCAGCCATTTCTTACACACAATTATTCACACAAGCTAGACAAATTCAGAAGCTTAAATACACTAATGAAAAAAAAAATCCATATGTTTTTAACCAACTTTAAAGTCTGCGTACATAATGTTTGTTTATCATGTGTTTCACATGTATAAGAAGCACTCGTATATCCAATAGAAAAAGAATCCAATATTCTTTTATTAAATGAGCATTTGAATTTTTGTGATATTTCAAACATCTTACACAAATTTCTATATCATCTTCCTCTTCACTATTTCGCTTGAAATATCAATTGAATTCGACATATTAGTAGATTGTTGAAGGAGCAGTGCTCCTGTATCCTCCATTTAGGGAGATGAGCAAGATTTTGTGGCAAGCTGATCTTTTGCAGCTTTGTGAAATATTGTGAGGTATTAGATTTAATAGAAATAACATAATTTTTAGAGAAATTAAGAGATAAAGTGAGAAAGTTTGGGAGGTAGCCGGCGTCGCCACCGGTCATTACACCGTGTTGTAATTATGAGTTTGGACTTGTTCTTTTGGAATGGAGTCCTTTCTTATAGTTATGGACAGACTCCTTTTGTTGGACCTTTTTTGTATGTCCTTGTATATTCTTTCATATTTCTCCATGAAAGTGTGGCTTCTTACGAAGAAAGACATAAGGGTACACATTTAAAACCTCATCTGTCAACTATTTTCATAATGCACGTGCATATATTTGAAGCAGAGGAGACTCACCTTCTCTATAAAGTAGTTGAAAGAAGAAACTTTCGGTTCTGATCCACTAATTCCTACATGGCATTCATATATTTTCAAGGCCTTTGGTACATTAGGCTTGGTGTTTTTCCATTTATATGCATATTCTGGTGGTGGCTCCCAATGGATTGCAAAACCTTGCTTCCCATCAGCATCTGAATTTTTTAACCAATACACCAGTTAAGATAAAATTTACCAAACCTCGTTAACATGGAAAATTTTATCAAAACTTTCTAAAATATGCCTCAGGATAGGTTAAACAGTACAACACGCATAGTATAGCACTGACAGTGATGTAAATATCTTGGTTAAATCCTAGTATTATTTGACCTTCATTACCTGGCTGCACATAAGTAGCCCAAGCAGGAATTCTTTCCAATGGCCCATTAGGAGTGTTGAAATAGACCCTATATTTGCTTCCATGAGGAATAGTAGGACTATACTTTTTTAACCAAGCTTTCCTTCCCTTGCGTGTTTCTAACCAGTAAGCTATAGGAGGCTTCTTGACCTTAAATTTCTCCCTTGTTACAGGATCAATCACCACATTAAAAATATCATACTCCTTTCCATTATCAATCACGTCATATGAAGGTAAGTTACTGGATAGATCATCTTTATGTTGTTCTTTCCACGCCTTGTATCTTGTTTCTGCATCTGGTATTTCTTCAAGCTCTTCTAATGTTTGAGGACCATTGGGACCAAATAATTGCTCATAGAGCTTAGCTGGAACTTCAAAACGGTTTTTGATAAACCTGTCCTCTCCAGGTTCCCAATATTCATCATTCGCTCTTTTGAATATTTCATCAATGCTGATCCCACTGTCACCTTTATCATAATCGTCCACGTAATTATACTGTTGAAAATAGAGTTCATCCGGTTTCTCTCCTTCCTTCAACTTATCTTCAAGGATAATAAACCAGTAACCATAATCATCATGACCAAAATGTCCCTCTCTGGCAGCGTTCTCTGTGGGTGACCAACCATTGAAGTCACCAACTACTGCACAATAGCGAGCACCTACAAAAAGAAAAGTTAACTAGTCATTAAAATGAGAGGCAAAGCAACCCACAAACCAATAGGATTTAGGTTTCTTTAAGACTTCAAGTTACCCACATAATTTGGACGGCTTTGCATTTACAACACGATGTTCATCACATGTGTTCCAGCATCATATATTATTTAAAGCAGGAAAAGTAGAAGCATAGAATCCAAACCTGGTGCCCATTCCATAAAATCGACACGATGTTCCACATGGCGATGCATACCTAAAAACATAAACCTATATCCAAAATATCACATAGCGTTAGATTCATGTGAACAGACATGACTCTAGCAAACTAACAAATAGAATAACCATAAAGTTTTCTTTTCAAAAGAATCGACATCATGCAGTAGAAAAAATGGGAATAACAACTGTGCCGAGTTCCAAACACAAAATTAAACCAATAAGGAGAGAGTAATAGATACTGATGGAAATGAAAATGAAGAACTCGACTAACCCAGAAGACAGGTCCTGGAGATTTGCATGACGATCGAAAATTTCATCCTTGAGGTCCTTCAACGATTTATATCTAAAATCCCCACACACATAAACGATCGTCAAAAATCTTCATTCTCTCAAACTCTTCAAAACGATAAAAGAATAAACCAAAAGGACGTAGCCCCTGATTCGAGTACTGTCATATTTATTCAAAAATTAACTTAAAAGTGAACAAGATAACAACGTCTGCGATATAATTAGAACAGAATGAAACGTTTCTCAAATCCCTTATAACAAATTTTCCATCTACGATCATTTCACAATCATTCAGCTTCCATTTTCAAACACATTGTCATAGAGGCGAAACAAGACCAAGAAACTTACCTTTCACGGAGGTACTGAGCGAATTGCTTGTGGGAAATGCCGAGTTTAGTGAGAAAACCAACGGGGTCGACCCCTTTCTCGCCATCTGAGACGCTTTTTTCCTTCTTATGCTTCAATGGTTCTGCATGTTGTGGGTGTTCGGATGCTGAGCAAATTATCTTTAGTTTTACTTTCCGAGACAGAGTAATGGATTGAAAGGTGGAGCGGGGCTGAGGTAGAAGGAGAGAATGGGTTTTGTAAGGAGAGAATTTGATCGAAGGTGAAGAAGAAGAAGATGAAAGGGCGTTCATGGTGGGGAAATTGTGGTGGTTCATGGTTTACTGCACAAGAATGGTTATGGGTTTAAGATAAGAAGGCGGATACTGCTGGGGTTTATGGGTTCACTCGTTCTCGTTTGTGACTTGACTCAGCCGTTTGATTTCGCTGAGTTTTTTTTTTTTTTTTTCTTTTCCGTTTATTTTATTATGAGTATTATAATAAAAATAGATATTTATTGCTTAGCATCCCAAAGACCATGTGTCACCATTGAGTCCATGTGGCTTGTAATAATTAATGTTTGGTGTCTCCACTACTACTTGTCACTTTGCCTATCTTTGGTAGATTTTAAAATGATATACTCATTGGTGAGAAATCCACACCAAATTCTACTAAAATTTTCTATTGTCCAATTTTATAATTTTAGTTTTTATTTATTTATTTATTTATTATTATATTATATTTTTCGATATTTATATTCCCGTTATGCTCTTTAATTTCATAACATATTATCAGCACGAGCTCATGTCGTTTTCTCCGCTAAAGATAGGTCCTAAAGGTATATTCGTTTTTCCCTCTTCGTTATAATTAATAAATTAATGTTATTTTGCATATTTAGTGCATATTAAATTTCTAATATACATATAATATTTGTGATAGTGTTGTCATGACAAATTTTACAAAATTAGAATTCGCAGCCCTTGACATTAATGGTAATAATTATTTGTCATGGGTGTTTGATGCCGAATTTCACTTGGATGCTATGAACTTGGGATAAACAACTAAAGAAACAAATATGACATCCAGTCAGGACAAAGCAAACACTATAATTTTCATTCGTCATCATCTTCACGGGGGATTGAAAATGAAGTATCTTACAATAAAAGATCCTCGTATCTTGTAAAAAAATTTGAAAGAGAGGTATGATCATCAAACAACAGTTATTATTCCTAAAGCTCGTCATGAGTGGATACACTTGAGGCTACAATATTTCAAATCAGTAAGTGATTATAAATCAATATTATTTAAAATCAATTCGAAATTGTTATTAAGCTAAGAGAAAATTATTGATGTCAATATGTTAGATAAGACATTTTCTACATTTCATGTCTCAAATATGCTCATGCAGCAGCAATATCGAGAAAAAAAAGTTTTAAATAGTATTCTGAATTAATTTCATGTCTTCTCGTGTTCGAACAAAATAATGAGTTATTGATGAAAAATCATGAATCTCGACCAACCGGAATAACATCATTCCCTAAAGTGAATGTTGTGAATTTTAATAATAATCGTAGTCGAGGTCGTGACCGTGACAGATGAAGAATAATTATTATTTTCATAGTGGTCATTCTAATCATTTAAATTTTTATATATATATATATAAACACACACACACACACACAAAATAATGATCACAAAGGAAAAGCTCTACAAGATAAAAGTTCAAAGAGTATTGAAAATAAATGCTTCCGATGTGGAATGACTAGGTATTGGTCACGTACATGTCTTACATGAAAACACTTAGTTGACCTCTATCAAACCTCCTTGAAGGAAAAAGAGAAAATTGTGGAAGCAAATTTTGCATACAGGATAATGACATTTAACCCATCCCACACAACAAATTTGGATATGGCAGACTTCTTTTAATATCCTGAAGATAAGATTGGCACATCGAGTGTTTCTTTTGACTTTGAGAATATCTAGATTTAATGTTGTTTTCTTTTATCTATCTTGTCCTCTCGGTGTGTTGTTTCAAAAGAATAATTATCTCCCTTATTCAACACATGACTATTTCTTCTACATAAATTATAGTTATTGACGCAATCGACACTCTGCCCGCATCTTTCTTTTTCTTGTTATCTTTCATGTGTTATCCTTTTGAAATTATTTTTTGCCTGCTTGCCTTCTTTTGCGTTGATAAATTAGCATCCATGATGACACATACGTAAATTCACTAAACCCACTCACTAAAAGTCGCATAGCTCACCTCACTTTAGTAGCTTCTTTTGACAGTCTTAATTTTTATTGTGTGCAAACCTCTACTCAAACCTTTTTACCGCATCTTGGAAAAATTGTCTTTAGCTTTTAGGCAAGGACCCTACCACTCTCTAAATTTGGGGGTGGGATTGATTCGAGCGAATGCGTTCAATATAAACATTGCGATCACGCTTAAAAAAAATGATCATACTAAAAAAAAACTCTGTTGTCAGCGCAAAGGGAAAACCCAAGCTGATAAGAGTTAAGTTGTGAAATGTATCTACCGTCGTTGAATACTTCGCATGACATCTGTTGCGTAAGCCAAAATAAAATTAGGTGACAAAATAACGCATAATAACAACTCATCTGTCTAGCGCAAACTAAATTTAGCTAATATAAGAGTTGAGTTGAATATGGCACGCAACCGAAGTTTGATGGCTGCATGACACCCATGGAGGTAAGCCAAAACGAAGAGCATATCCAAGTTCAACATCTTAATCTAATAATAAGTCGCGAGCTTTGAATCATTTTGAATGATCACACTGTAAAAGCTAAAAACAAAGTTGTCTGTGATGAGTAACAAAATGTTAAGTGAAGGTTTGCCAGATTTAAATTTATAAAATATTTCTTACAAGAAGTGGCTAAGTTCGAGGAGAGTGTTGTTGCCTAGGCTATAAGTGAAAGTGAATTATATTCTAAGAAGCTAGTCAACGTAAAAGAAAAGATAGAGTGTAAGTTTTGAGTTTTCTTAGTATAAGACATGCTTGAGGAAAAGCATGATTCTAATTTGGGGGTGTGATAGCTTGTAGAAATACAAGCTACAACCTTTTACTTTGAATTATGAGGGTTGATGAGTAGAATGTGTGTTAACATTGCTAAGAATTCATGAATAATGAACTTGCGTTGATCAGCACTAAAAATTCTCGCTAACCCCATATCATGTGTTATCTTGCGTCAAAATTTTGTAGTTATCACATGATCGATCGCATGCGTTGATCTCGATGAAGAAAAGTTGGTCGCATGAAATGTCGCAAGTACAGAGTGATAACCATGATAGAAGGTATGACCGTAAAGAGTAGGTGGGATTCATTGATCCTGTTGGGTTTTATGTCCTAAAATTCGTGGTTTGTAAACGATAAAACTTATTCTGGAAATTAATAAGTTGTTATTGAATATATGAATTGCATATTTCGTTTTGGAAATGAATCCAATAAACCAAAGGCTCATGACTATTACATGAGTACTTGAATTTTATATGGAGACATAAAAGTGGATCAGGTTCAAGTAAATGGTCAAAATGATCCATAATATATGAATGAGGTTGAGTGTCTTATTATGGTAATACTATCGGATGCGGTCCACTTTGTAGTTGTTACAAAGAGTTGTAAAGTGTTATAGACGAAGTGATCCTAATTCGTACATGCTATGACATGAGGAGTGGGGGCGTCCTTTGCAATGGGTTTGTATAAGATCGGACCACGAAATCAGTCACTCTTACTTTATAAATCGTTGTTTATTGTTTAAGACTGATTATTTCAAAACGATGACCTAGGTAACTTGAACTTAATCCTGAGCTAACTATGAACTCCTATTTATTCGAGATTATCCTTAGATTTGCATAGGTGAAAGTTGGCTCAACAGTCCGACTTAATAAACCTCTATTTCAGGGGTAAGACCAGATAGATAGCTGGGGACATAGGGTGCAAGATAATTCCCTCCTACCTACTGTTTCAGGGATAGCAGAGAGGTTGTTCTCTTAAGTGCTGACTTCAGGTCTTTAACAAAGGGCCCACACCCCACCAGATTATCCTCCTAACCTGGATGGAATGGTGACTGCAACAGTTACCAACCATTTTGTTGGCACTTACTGCCTATCTTACCTGTTAAATTTTGCTCAAACCCTGAATACATACATATTAACTCAGAACTTAACACATTTACATTACAGGGTTTTGCAGCATTGTTTATACATGGATATTACAACTTAGTGAGCCTCATCAAGAATACTAGTCTCTAGACAGACACATGTGTACTAACTAATACAGGTCTTCAAATATGCTTCCTTCAACTTGTTCCTTTGAGTGGCAGAGTAGCAGCAGAAAAGTCTTTTGGAAACTAATCACTACCTGAAAGGAAAATATTTGAAAACATGAGCTAGAAGCCTAGTGAGTGACTTAATAAAACATAAATCTCATGCTTAAACTGAAAGCTCGAAAACATAATACTGTAATTAAAATATACCAAGCAAACGTGTACATAAAACCTTTAAAACCATTGTATATGAAACCTGAATCTTAGCTGAGAATGAACATTCATCGCTCTAATTCCCAGTGCCAAGCCATGGCCAGATGAGACCTCTACTTCGATCTCTTCATACTGAACTATGGCTAGGAGAGATCCCTACGTCGATTTCTTTAAATATACCGATGGGCATCTTAAGCAACTTCCTCTAAACATTAACATTTATAACTACCCTTAGACACCATTAAACATCATTATTCCCTAGTTGAGAACGAGCATACATCGCTCTAGCTCCCAACATCTATTATCGGCTACGAGACCCATGTTTCGACCTCTCTTTGCTAGTTGATGTCCTAGGAGACCCATACTTCATCCTCTCCTTCAGAACTACCTACGTGTACGTGGAGGTTTCTATGTAACGTCAACATCTTAGGTACATTTATTCAGATACCTTTCTTACCTTCAGTATTCCTTTTCATTGTGTTTAGGAATACCAACGTATGTACTTTGGCAATCTTAGGTATTTAAACATAGTACATCAAGCTTCACTCAACCTTAGCTTTAACCCTAACGCATGCTTCATACTTTGTAAAATAAGTTGGCTTAAATCGTGTTGAACTAGCTTGTAAAAACCATTAGCATGCGTTAGACATGGAAGCTATACTTGGAAAACTCATACATTAGTAACATCATGTGTTGAATCATGCTTCCAATCATAGAAATAAGTTGCTTGGAATCACATAAAATTTAGCATGAGAATAACCTTGCTCAATCCCTCGACATCGTATTACTTACGTGCACGTGCTCATAACTGAGTACCGTCATACCTTAGGTACTTATGTAGGATACTTTCTCATTGTCCTTCAATATCCTTAGGATACCTTCTCATTGTCCTTCAGTATCCGTCGTATAACTAGTTATAAGCATTTAGTTGAAAACTAAGGCTTAGTGCTCAAATCATCATACTAGTTCATCCATCATACTAGTTCTTCATAAGAAATGGAGTTACTAAAGCATGCTGAAAGTATTTGGACAAGATAACATATTTAAATCATGTCAATTTCCATGGAAAACATGCTTTACATAGAATGAGAAATAGCTTCAAACATGCGTTGCTTGGCACTTCATTTAAACACTTAATATGGGAAATAACTTCAAAGAAATCATAGTTTTTAAATGATTAAAACATTAAATCATCACATAGTCTCTCACAACTCGTTGGGGCTCTTAATGGGTTATACGTCTCTTCTAGCTCTTATTGGCCTGAAAGAACATAATTCCTGATTAAATTCCTTAGAATTCTTAGCATAATACCTCGAATAGTTCATTTACTAATAGAACTTTCCTCAACAAATCACATTGCTAGCGAGACAACCATTATGAGTGAATTCATCCTCATGAGCGAGATCAAGCATTTCTTTAACAATCTTCAACCTAGCGATACTCACCATACCAACGAGATTCAGCTCAATTTCTAGCGAGATCCTCATAAAAAAATCAACGAGATTATCATCTTGAGCGAGATCCTCATCCTCCTCATCTCACTCTCACTCTTCACGGTGAGCTGTTTGTTTGTTCTTCCCAAGCAGCTGTCTGCTTCTGTACAGACTCTCCATTTCAATTTCAAAAAATCATAACTCAAAATCCTGAACTCTTTTAAAAAAACTTCCTTCTATAATCTTGTTTAAAATTGAGTTAACTTTCTTATCTCAAAATTTCAGCCAAAAATTCTCTATGGTTTGGCCTACAGCTTTCAATATTCACCTCAGGCCCTGATTAATCTAAGATTCTACCTCTTCTGCAAATTTCTCACTTTTTATTCTTCTTCTCCTGCAATCTTTCTCCGGCAAGACAACCTCAAAAACTATATTCTCCCAGCTTTCAAATGGCACCGATTTCACTAATTTTGCTCATGTAGGTTGCCGAAACTAAGCTTTCGAAATTCCTCTTCTTTTTAATCTTTTTGCTGCCTCCCGAGTTCAAGGATTAACCGCC
Organism: Benincasa hispida; assembly: GCF_009727055.1. Classification (NCBI taxonomy): domain Eukaryota; kingdom Viridiplantae; phylum Streptophyta; class Magnoliopsida; order Cucurbitales; family Cucurbitaceae; genus Benincasa; species Benincasa hispida. The sequence goes on along the minus strand of NC_052357.1, from coordinate 44,966,150 downwards.
ACGTCACCCCATATTTAGTGCCTCCAGCCAAACCAATAAGTGAGCTTCCCTATTTAATATGTTTTTCTTTTCCTTTCTCCACAACTCCTATAAATAATATAGATTTTCACTTATTAGATATTTAATATATCATTTCTTTGGCTAAACATACTTGTTTAGGAAATTTAGAATTCGGGGTTTACAGCCCCACCCTCTCATTAGCTTGAGAGGGTCTCGGTTTATTGACTGGATCACAAACCAATTGTTCATTAGAGGATCAGTGGGACTTAAGAAACAAGAGGTAATCTCGGGGGTAAAACAGACATTTGACCCAGCCGTTATTACGAACAACCTGCGAAGGGTTAACTTACTAATCATGGTTATATCGAGTGGACATAATATATCTACAGTGAGGAGAGTGCAATTATAGGCTTTAGTGTAATGACCCATTAGTTAATAAATGGGGGTTAATTCAGTGTAAAAGGTTTAGCAAATTAATTTGAGATCGTTGGAGTCCATGATCTGTAGGTCCACAAGGTCCCCTTACAAGCTCGTAAATGGATTAGCTTTAGAGTAGCGTGGTAAGTTAATTTGAAACGTTCAAATTATAATTAAGAGAATTGGTAAGTATATGAGATATATTATATGAAATGGTATCCCCGCCCCAACCCCGATTAATCCCTTACCCCAATTTTATTTTTTATATTTTATATATTTTATAAATATATATTTATAATATATAAAATAACTTATTTATGTGTATGTTTATAATGTATACTATAGATTTATAGATTTGTGAGCCCAATATTGAATATATAAATTCTAAATTTAAGTTCAAAAGTCAAGCCCAAACTTNATCATTTTTTTTTTGTCAAATATCTAATTTTAGTCCATGTACATTCGATAAATCTTAAACTTAATTCATATTACTATTATTTTTTATATTTTATATATTTTATAAATATATATTTATAATATATAAAATAACTTATTTATGTGTATGTTTATAATGTATACTATAGACTTATAGTGTTGTGAGCCTAATATTGAATATATAAATTCTAAATTTAAGCCCAAAAGTCAAGCTCAAACTTAAAAAATTAAAAGAAAAAACTGAGGAATCCTCGCAGGGATCTAATAGGGGAATCCCCGCCCCCGTCCTCGCCTTCAAATGGCGGGGACGAGGGCAGGGATGGGGGGGCAATTTCCCCCACGGGGTCGGGGACGGGGAACCCTCCCCCACCCATCCATTGCCCCATTGGTAGCCTCGACACACATCTGATGGAAGCAAGAGATTACCTACATCTAGCCACTCATCTATCTTCTCACCTTTGTATTGTATTACATTTTGGCTTAAGACATTAATACATTTTATAATCAATGCATCTCTTTAATTCCTTCAACACCATTTTCATCATCTTCTTCTACTTTATCGTATTTTTCTTTCACTGCAATGAGTTAAGTGCAGATTGCAAGAGTTATCGCATACTCAATCATGTGACATAGAGATATGACGCATGTAGCAAACCACCGAAAGGTGTACGTTACACGAGTATAGTGAATCAATCCTATTTGCTTAGTATGAGGCCATCGCAATGCTTGTCTATGAGCGGATTAGCTATAACCAACTGCCCGAAAGGGTAAGTAGTGAAACTCACTAAGCAGTGTTCCTAGAGATAGAAGTAACCTCATGCTCAACGCAACCAACGTTATAGAGATATAAAATACGTGGTTGACCACCGAGAGGTGTGCGATTCGTTAGTGTGGCAAGCTGAGATTATCCTTGCGACCAAACTTAAGGACTTGGTGATATCTCCTCCACAACTCTACTTCTCCATGCATCTCATTATGCATTAATAGTTGCCACATTTCTACCGATTCTCATAGTCAAACTTCATTTGTTTAGTTTGTTTAGCCAAGAGTGGGAGTAGTGCATAGTTAATCAGCTTTTTTCTTTTTCTTTTTATTCTTCACCTCAAACACATTACTTTACAACTATCTTTTAGTTGCAAGTCCCTGTGTTCGACCTTGAATCATCCCGAGAAACTTGTGATCTCGTTATACTTGGCGAGAGAGCAAGAAAACTTGTGACATGAATGCATGATCATCGCATACATGATTAATACATTAAGCACATTCGTCAGATCAGCGCATGATCATCGCATAACCATCAACGTATATCAATTAATGCAGACAAAATATCTTCCCCAACAACCCACCTGTACATTACATGGGTTTTACAGAAGCCCAAGACATCATAGCTGATGATGGTGTTGAGAATCCATTGTTTTATAAACAAGGAAGATGTTGACAAAGGTGAATGAATTAAAGCCACGAATCAATAAATAGAGTCTATGTACTTCAATTCTATGTGGAAGCTTATGGATCAACCTGATTTGGTAAAACCTATAGGTTGTAAATGATCTACAAGAGAAAAAGAGGTGTCAATGGAAAGGTATAGACCTTTAAAGCTAGACTTGTGGCAAAGGGTTATACTCAAGTTGAGGGAGTGGACTAAGAAGAAACTTTCTCACCTGTTGTCATGTTAAAGTCTATCAGAATTCTCTTGTCCATAGCTACATACTATGACTATCAAATATGGAAAATGGACGTCAAGACTGCCTTTTTGAATGGTAATCTTGAAGAGATCATATACATGAATCAACCAGAAGGATTCATTAAACAAAGTCAAGAGCAAAAGGTTTGCAAGCTTAATCGATCCATTTATGGACTAAAACAAGTATCTTGATCTTGAAATAAAAGATTTGATGTTGCGATCAAATCTTATGGCTTTGATCATAATGTTGATGAGCCTTATGTTTACAAGAAAATCATCAACAACTCAGTAGTTTTCCTCGTACTGTTTGTGGATGATATCCTACTCAATAAGAATTATGTAGGTTTTTTTTACTGATATAAAGAAATGGTTGGCTGCCCAATTCCAAATGAAATATTTGGGAGAGACGCAGTTTATTCTAGGGATCAAAATCATTGAGGATCGTAAGAACAAAAGGTTGGCCTTGTCTCAGGTATCGTATATTGTTAATATGCTTGTCAGATATTCGATGCACAATTCTAAGAGTGGTTTGTTACCTTTCAGGCATAGAATTGTATTGTCTAAGGAACAGTGCCCTAAGACTCCTCAAAATGTTGAGACAATGAGATGAATTCCCTATGCATCGGCTATTGGTAGTCTTATGTATGCAATGTTATGCACCAGACCTGACATTTGCTATGCAGTAGGAATTTTTTGTTGATATAAATCCAATCCAGGATTAGATCACTGAACAACGGTTAAAACAATCCTTAAGTACCTTCGAAGAACGAGGGACATTATGCTTGTGTATGGAGATAAAGATTTGATTCTTACAGGATACACAGACTCTAATTTTCAAACTGATTGGGATTCTCAAAAATCCATATCAGGTTCAGTTTGGCGAAGCATCAAGTAAACATGCATCACATACTCCACTATGGAACCCAAATATGTAGCTACTTGTGAAGCTATTAAAGAGGTTGTTTGTCTTAAAAAGTTCCTTACTGATTAGGAATTTGTTCCAAATATGTCTTTGTCCATCACATTTTTTTATGATAATAGTGGTGCTATGGCAAATTCTAAGAAACCTAGGAGTCATCGAAAAGGCAGACACATTGAACGAAAATATCACTGAATTCGGGAGATTGTCCATCGAGGTGACGTGATTGTCATGAAGATTGCTTCGGAGCACAACGTTGCTGATCTGTTTACAAAGACTCCCATGGCCAAAGTGTTCGAGGGTCATCTATAAAGTCTGGGTCTACGGAACATGCGACATATTGTCTAGGGCAAGTGAGAGATGTTACTAGGTATAGTATATGCCCTAGTTTATTGTATTTTGTACTTTATTTGTATTGTACATTTGGCTCCCTAAGCTTTAGGACAAGTGGGAGATGGTTGGGATTGGTGTCCTAAATCTCTTGTATTCTCGTAGTTTGTAAACATTGTATAAATAAATTGTTATTAATAAAATAAATGTTATTTTATAAGCATACACTCAATCCAATAAACTAAGATCATAGGTTATTTTATGTAATTTAAACAAGTATGTAGAGATATACAAGTGGATCTTGTTTAAATAATAACCTAAATGGTTTGTAGTAGATGGATAAGGCTGGATACCTTATCCTGGTGACACTACGAATACGCTCGATTCATAGATGTTACAAGTATTGTAAAGTTCTACAAATAATCTGATCCTGATCATTCATGTAGAGACATGTGAGCGGGGGTATCCTATACAAAGAGCTTGTATAAGATCGTACCACAGAATGATTAGTCTTATTATATAACATCGTTAATAGTAGATACTTACATTTCGGCAAGATGACCATAGGTGACATGACCTAAATCCTGAGTGAATTGTGAACTCGTGACTATGAAGGTGGTCCTTTGATTTGTATGGGTGGGAGTGGTTAGATTGTCAACTCAATATGTCTACCCTTTTGGGGATTCATCAGATTGGGGAGCTGGGCACACAACTATATAAGACAAAATTCAATCATTCTCTAATGTCGGGGTAAGTAGATAAATTGATCCCTTAAAGGCTGATTTCGGGGATTGAACAATGTGGCCACACCCTATCTTGGCCCGAGAGGAACTTGGTCATAGTGGAACTATGACTTACTATTCCTTAGAGGGATCAGTGGTACTTAAGGAGTTAGATGTAACTATAAGGGCAAAACCTGTCTCTTATACACATCTAGATGTGTATAAGAGACAGGATGCATTCCTTCTATGTTGAAAGTTAGTAGTGGTCACACCCTATCTTGGCCCGAGAGGAACTTGGTCATAGTGGAACTATGACTTACTATTCCTTAGAGGGATCAGTGGTACTTAAGGAGTTAGATGTAACTATAAGGGCAAAACAGTAATTTTAACTCAACTATACTTACAAGCAATTTGTGAAGAGTCATCACACTGTTGGTTGGTTATATCCAATGGACACAAAAATATACCTATAGTGCAAAAAGTGCAGTTCTCAGTCTTTAGTGGAGTGATCAATAGTTAATGGATGTTGGGTAATTTAATTAAAGAGTTTAATTAATTACCCAAGTACCATTGGAACTTCAATCTACAGGTCCATAAGGTCCCCTTTGTAGCTCAACAAGGATTATTGAGAATTAAGTTTTGGATTAATTTGAATTGTTCAAATTGATTGAGGGAATCAATTATATATGATATAATTAATTAAATTAATTATATGTGATATAATTAGTATAATGTATTAGATATATTATAATATAAAGTATTTTGAGAGGAATTAAATATTTGAATATGATTCAAATATTAGTTATATGGATGAGATTCATATAATTGAATTTAGTGTAAATATGATTTATATTAAATGTCATGCAATGATATGAGAAAATAAAACTGTAGGTTATATTGTGTTTGATACAATATAAAAAAACTATAGGTTATGTGTTATATTTGATATAACATGTAGTATATATATGTAATAAGGTGGTTATTATATATATTATTATTAATTAAATTAAATTAAATTATTTTATTTTAATTAGTGGGAAACTCCCTCCCTTGATTTTTCTCATCAAGTACGTGGAGAGGGGGAAATTAGTTCTGTAGGTGGTTTTTTCTTCCCAATCTCTCTGAAGGTCAGTGAGATTTGCTTTCTGGAAAATTCCTCCTCCTTTCCTCCTCTCTTCCCTCTCTAGAATTCTAGCAAAAGCTCAGAACTTTTGCTTGAATTCTCAGTCCTAAGAGAATACAGAAGGGTCTCAAGTAGTGGTGTTTTGGTTTAGAGATCAAGATCCAAATTGAAGCATTCGTGATCGTGGATCGAGGGAATTACATGAAGAAGGCGTTCTTCAAGGGCAGACGTCATTTTCTTCCCTAATTTATTCTTAATAGCATGTTGTAATTTTAAATTGTTTAATGCATATTTGTTCTGTCATGTTTTATAAATTAAAGTTCTGTGAAAAATGAAATTATGATCGATTCCCACGTTTCTGCATAGGGACCTTCATCGGTTCCCTTCACTTAATAGGATTGACAATGATTGCCTATACTGATCACTCTACCATCAAGTATCTGATGACAAAGAAGGACGCCAAGCCTCGGTTAATTCATTGGATCCTATTGACTTAGAGATGAAGGATAGAAAATGAACTGAAAATCAGGTTGCTGATCACTTGTCCTGCTTGAACACAGAATTTTAGGCTGGATCGAAAGAGATTGAGGAACACTTTCCTGATGAACAACTATTAAGGGTGAATGACAAGATACCAGGTATGTTGATATTGTGAACTACTTGACGGCGAAAGAGTGGCCTGACACTACAAGAAAAATAGTGTTTTTGATGTTTTTGTAATGTTAAGTGTTACTATTCTTGACGTTTTTAAAAACGTCAAGACATCTAGTGTCAAGAATATGGGGGTTCTTGATAAAGTAAAAATGTTAAGAATAATGACATTGACATGTTTTAAATGTCAAGAATATGGGTGTTCTTAACAGGGAAAAAGTGTTAAGATTTTTTTACTTGATATGCGAAAAATGTCAAGAATATAAGTGTTGTTGATGAGAATAAAGTATCAACTGCAAAACTTCTTGACAATTTTTAATGGTAAGATATATCTATATCTTGACACATTTAACTTGTCAAAATCTTTTTGTGATTTTTTAAATTTGTAATATAGATGCTTACCTATAAATTGTTCCTATATTTTGGTCCAACAATCGCATATGATATATAGACAAACATTCATCAAACCAAATGAATAACCACACACATTTTCCAATATCTTCAACAAAAGTTCACTTTTTCAACATTGTCAATATACAACTTACAACCCCATGAAGGATTTCTAAGTTAGAAGAATGCGGACAATCCCATATGAACAAATCCAAAAGGAATACAATGAATAATTCCAAGATTATAATCAACCCCATATGAACAATTTCAAAAATATAACTAACTATGAACCTCATATGAACACATTTCTAAAATACAATCAACTCCCCTCCCCCTACCAAATGGATAAATTGATCGTGTAGGAGAAGAAACACCATCGACCTTTATCGCGAGCGAGATCCTAATCGCCAAACCATCATCAATCACGGACAATGCACAATCATGGCTTCTTCCATTCATTGCCAAGGTGAGACCTCTTTTAAGTTTTGTCAGCCCACCTTTGCCTTATACGGTGGGACTTTAGCCCAGCTTCCATACCCATTGTCTTCTTGTTGGATTAGGTCATAACAATAAATATTAATAAATCAAAAATATTTTTGCAAACCAAATGCGCATTAAAGAAATCTATTAAACAAACAATCAACGTTTTTCTGTTAATGGGTAGAAAACCACAACCCAATTTGGTGATTAATTTCAAATCATGAACTAATTAAAATCATAAGAGGAAAAAAAAAAGTTAGCATTCTCAAATGAGTTCTAAGATTCATCCCATGATCTCCTTTCCTATTACAGACGGAAGCGATTTTTTCTTCCTCACTTTTCTAATTAGATAGTTATGCAGAAATAAAAATAAAATAAAATTTGGGATTTCTAATTAGATAAGTTTGCATAGATCAAAGATAATTTCCAAAGAATTTAAGATGACTAATTGGATAATTATGCATAGACAACATCTATATCTATATCTATATAAGACGAGAAAATCTCATATAAGTTAAATTTCCTGTAAGAATTTCCCATAAGGGTCTAAACAATATGACCCAAAAAATTTTACATTGTAAAATAGCAATATTGCATGATGGCAAACACACCCCTTGGATTTCCTCATATTGTAATACTTATGCTCCACTTGAGGCTAAAAATAGAAACAAGGAAGGAATGAGCAATACATATGAGAGCATAACAACATGAAAGAGGGATTAAAATCCTCCTCTGATTCAGGATTCAATTAATCCAAAGCTGCATTTTAATTTTGAAAAAAAAATCATTTTTTGAACAATTACAAGATTTAACAAGCCATCCATTTTTCTCCCTAAAAATTAAAATAAAATTTGATCCTGAGCACTGATTAAATGAACAAATTTAGGATATTATCAAAATTAGACAGTGATGGACTGGAGAATGGGCATCGTAAACCTCTCTCCAACGATCAAATAAAATTTATAATTACTGATCACCACTACCTATACTGCTACTAGTACAATTGACAAGATCGTGTCGATCTACAAGAAAATGTAAATGTAGTTTCAAGGTAATTAAGATTTCTAGCTAAAGTGATAACCGGGAGAAGGGGGAAGGTTGGAGTGGATGAGAATTTAAAGCGAGGAAAATAAAGTGCGGGAATGTAAAACTACGGAAAATTAAAGTGCAATAAAGTAAAATGGGCCTAGCTTAGAGAATAGGATCCACCCAATTGTTTGATTTGATCGTCGGATTTCCATAAAAGAATTCTCAAGAATTAATGTGCCTAGCCTACTTGCCTGGAACGCCGAGTTAAGCGTCCTAATGCATAATTAATTTCTCAATTAAACTAGATGCTCTATAAACTGGGTTCGATAAGCGACCATAAATACAAAAATATCCATATTAAGCCTAGGGAATTTCACTAAGATGATTAACAATCCGAGAAGTTCCTCATTAATAATCGATTATTTTTTTTAACTATCTTAGCAATGCAATGTGGCAAAAGGGCTACCCTAGACCACCTCAAATTTACTCACAAGCATGCTTAGGAATTGCTACTCATAATCAACACATTCATACAAACATATTATGCATTAGTCATTAGCTTAAGAGAAATTAAAACGATCCAATACTTGGATTAGCTACTTGAGATTAACACCATAACATGTAACACAACAAGCATCAAACTCTAGCCTAATAGATACATGGAGATTGGCTAAATCAAGCATACATTCTAGCATTGAATATAAAACAAATCCAAGAACCACATAAATTCCATGAGAAACAAGAAATTAAGCATTAATCCTTAAAATCCAATAATGGGTTTCACCTAGCCCTAAGCTAGCATACTTACCTTAGCCTTAAATTTGGTCCAAGATTGTACAATCATAAGTACACCAAAAGTATGAAGAATCACATAGAGAAAGAGAAGAGAAGAAGAGAAAATTGGATTGGGAGCTGAAAGTCCGAGAGAGAATGACCTAAAATCAAGGAAAGGGGCTTTACAGCAGCAGATTGGCATAGAGGCGCTAAGGAGCAGTGTCGTGGCGCCAGCGTGCATGCACGTCCAATTCCCATTAAAAAAACATCGAAGCGCCATGACGCTACATGGAAACACACGTTCGGACTTTAAGTGTTGTGTTGCAACGCATGAGAGGCACTTCCCTAAAGGGAAATCTCGTAACTTTACACGCCTTCACTTTCGTTTGACCTTGTTGCTTCATTAGGCTTTGGTTTGGTCCATTTTAGCTTTGTTAGCTCCCTAACACTCGGTTCTATCTCTTGGATACTCAATATCTACAAAATAACATATTTAACACATTAAATAGCAAAAAAAATCCTAATTAAGCTAAGAAAAATAACTTTTTTTTAATGCTGTTAGACAACTTTTGTTTTTAGGTAAAGCTTTATCACTTATTAGAACTAACAATCAACAATTAATAGTAAGAGACTAGGAATTATATAGTATGTATCATTTAATTGCAAATAATCAGATGAATAATTGTGACAATTAATCTAAAATGAGAAAAAACTCATAAAAATCATTCACTCCTTTAGCGCACACAAACAATTCCAAGACATTCAGATCTAGAAAGGATTTTTCTTTGAGCTTGCACCCATTCCTCAATACATCCTTAACATAATCGATCATCATGACTGGAGAGACTTTTGTGCCAACGCTCCCACAATTCAACCAACGACAGTAAGAAAACTCTACCAGAGTGACTTCGATTTGGAAAAGGATATAGCTGATGTTGAAGGATGCTCAGTCCCATTTAACACCCGCAAGATTATAGATTATTCAACTTGACTGATAACCCAATGGCTGAAGGGCATTGCATAATCATCCCCTAAGTGCATGGCCGAGGCGATTAGGGTGATGACCAAGTCTGGGTCTACTTGGAACATCTCTCAAATGAGGATTCATTATTTCAGTTGGTATTCAACATGTGGAAGAGATTTGGATCTTAAGCATTTTAGTTATATTAATTTTAGTAAATAAGTATGCAATGTCATACATAGCAAATTAGAGTTAGAATGTACAACCTTTATAGAACTCCAAAAATGATGCAATCCCTCTTTGTCTTCTAATCACGAACAGTTTGTAGACAACCACAAGAGTCTTTTCTGCTATTCTCCGACCTTGAAACAGATTGTGGGATCCAAATTGTGAAGAAATTGAAGGAAATTTTGGGACTGAAAAGATTTCGGTATGAGAATTTGAATGAACAAAATTCTTTCAAAAAAAAAATTTGCATCAACCTTTTTCCACCACCAATTTTCTTCTATTTATAGTGTAATTACATGCAAATAGACTTAATCTCAAGTTCACTTAATTATGCATGCATTAAGTGGAATTTTAGGTGTTTTAGTAAGTGGAAAAAGTGGGATAATTCTACTCACTATGAATTTGGGATAATTCCATTCACATGAAAAATTCACTTAATCTTTTGAATTTCAAAAAACTCAATCTAAATAAGTTTTAATTTTAAATAAAATTAATTCAAATGATTATTTAAATAAAATTGATTCAAATAATTAATTTAAATAAAATTATTTCTAATAATTAATTTTAAACAATTTAGTCACTCAAATTAATTTAATATCAAATATTAAATTAATCAATCCCAAATGTGAATTCCCATTCACGTGTATAATTTTTAAATCAAATTTCAATAATACAACTCTCCAAATTCATTTAATTCAACAATTAAACTATATAATTTCGTTAATTAGATCATATATAATTAATGATTATTCCCTAAACCGATTTTGAACATCTCAATTTTTCTCATCACACTGCCCTAAGATTTAGTCCAGTATGAGCTAGTAAGGGGACCTAATGGACCTATAGATGAGCTCCAATGAGATCGAGATCAACCGGCTAAACTCTTTAGCCTAATCAACCAATATTTGTTAACTGTCGAGACACTCCACTAATGCTCAATAGCTGCACTCTCCTCATTGTAAATATATTCCTATCCACATGATTTAACCATGATTAGTAAGTCGATCCTTCACAGGTTGTTTGTAATTACAGCTGGGTCAAAATTACCGTTTCCTCTGTAATACATCTTGCTTCTTAAGTTCCACTGATCCTCTAATGTACAATTGGTTTATGGTCTAACTACTAAACTGAGTCCTGCTCGAACCAATGAGAGGATGCGGTCCCTTGTTCAAGACCCGGAGTCAACATTTAAGAGAACAACCTATCTACTATCTGTAGAATCGGGTAGGAATCAATTCCATCTTGCAGGACTATTTCCCCAACTATCTACCCGGTCTTACCCTTAAAATGGAAGGCATATTGAGTCGACGATGTTGAACCACTTTCACCCATACAGATTAAAGGATATTCTCAAATAAACAGGAGTTCATAGTTAGCTCATGATTAAGATCGAGTTACCTAAGTCATCAAATTGAAATAGTCAATTTTAACAGTACATGACATTATAAAGAAAGGTGACTATTTTGTGGTTTGGTCTTATGCAAATATCTTTTGCATAGGATGTCCCCACTCGCATATCTCTACATGAACGATTTTAGGATCATATCGTTTGTATTAAATACAAAGTGGGCCGCATCTATAGTGCCCCCAGGATAAGGTACCCAACCATATCCTTATACTTATATACTGTTTTGGCTATATACTAAAGCTTAATCCATTTTTATGTCTCCACATAAAGTTCAAGCATTCATGCTATAGCCAGGGGTTCGTTAGTTTATTGGATTTAGGCTTTAACATGTGTAATTTACATATTCAAGAATAACTTTACTGAATAAACCTCAATAACATATTACAAATAGAATATATTTAATGTTTACAAACTCCGAGTTTTACGACATACAACCCAACATTCACACGCTTCTTTCCAAGTCTTTGAATCCAGAAACGAACATATGGTAATACTTCATGAAGCATCGCTTAATCCCTACAACGCATGACAATACTGTATTCAGATATAGGTTAATGGTAGTTTACTGCATTATGCAATGCATCATTCTCGATGTTAGCCTCATAATTGCGGCAGGGATTCGAATTGTATAGAGCAAGTCATGAGGGCAGCTTTTTTTTTTCGTGGATGGTTGGTGCCTTGTGCACAAACACGGACATGCGGGTGGAGAATGAGCCATTCATTGATATGAAGGGACTCAATGACAATGCACTCCTTCGCTACCTACTTAGAGGGTCGCCACACCAACCTTTACCATACAAAGGATCTCGACTAGCCAAGCAACCACAAGCCGCAACATCACCGAAACCTCAACATAAGAAGAAGAAAAGGGTTATTATTATAGAGGTGTCTGCCCGGAGGGATTATTCCAAATATGAGAACTCTCATTAGCTCTTAGAGACGAAGTTCCAACCTCCATCTCCCCGAAGTGACAAAGAGAAGACCTCTCCTCCTCGTTCCAAGTCTGAAGTTTCTAGTGATCATTTACCTCAGCCGCAATACCACTCAACTTCTAAACTACATGATCCTTCTTCTCCCGAATCTCCACCCCAATCGAAAATCCAATCTTCTCCCGAGCCAAAAGATCCTTATTTCTCTCAGCCTCAAATTCAACCACAAACAAAATCAAACCACCTCATCCTTTGAACAAAATATCCAACCTAATCCTCTTCTACCCACCATCAGAAGGAATTTACACATGCACAACGAAAGCAATTTAGATACAAAACACTCTAATTTGATTAATTAATAAGCATGCATGTTCATAAAATTAAATTAGGGTTAGAATATACAAGCTTTGTAGCCCGAATTCCTTCTTGGTTATGATGTATTCTTCTCACAATCGATTTGTAGACCACCACGAGAGTTTTTCCGACTATTCTCCGATCTTAGAACAGGATGATGGGATTCGGTGAGTGAAAATTTTTTTGAGGGAGATTGAATAAGGGTTTGAGAGAGAATTAGGGTTAGGGTTCTTAAAAATATCAAGAATTTTCACTTTTGCCAAGAAGATTAAACTTTATAGAACCATTCCATTTATAAGTAAAATCATGCAAAATTAAGTTAATAAAAATTTGACACTCAAAATTCCATTAACTCTAAGTCGAATTAGTGTCTTCAAGTGGAATGAACACCTAGCAAGAATATTTTAATCAAAATCACAAAAAATTGAATTTTTCACTAAATCAATCGGATTTTTCCACTAAGTTAGTCAAATAGTCAAATTTTGACTCTCAAAGTCTATAGTCAACCTTTTTATTTTATCTCAATTTTGACTTTCAATCCAATTTAACCCAGTCAACAAATTTGACTTTCAATCCAATTTTGATCTCTTTAAATTAAAATTAATTTAAACTAGTAATTTTAATTAAAACAATTAGTTAAACAATTTAATTAATTTAGAATAAAACCACATTAATCCTAATCAATCCTAATTGATCGTTTTTGAATCCTTATTAAAAAAAATTGATATTCAAATCTTATTTAAATATCTTTTTCTCTATATGTATGTTTAATTCACAATTAAACATAGATTAAACATATCAGATATATCTAACACTTTACTCCAAAAACTGAATTTGAAAACTTCGAACTCGTTCATCACATTATTCTAAGGTTTAGTCTGACATGAGCTAGTAGAGGGATCTAATAGACCTACAAATCATGAGCTCAAGCGATCCAAGATTAACCAGTTAAACTTTTTAACCTAGTTAACCAATGTTCATTAACTATCAGGACACTGCACTATAGCTCAGTAGTTTCACTCTTCTCATTGTAGATATATTTCTTTCCACTTGATATAACCATCATTAGTAAGTCGACCCTTCACAGATCATTCGTAATTACGGTTGGGTCAAATATCTGTTTTACACCCGTAATTACCTCTTGTTCCTTAAGTCCCACTGATTCTCTAATGAACAATTGGTTTGTGATCCAATCACTAAAACAATTCCTCTCAAGCCAATGAGAGGGTGGGGCCTCTTGTTCAAGACCTAGAGTTAGCAGTTAGGGGAACAACCTCTCTACTATCCCTAGAAGGAGAAGGAGTGAATTCCGTCTTGCACCTTATGTTCTCAACTATCTACCTGGTTTTACCCCTGAAATGGGAGACATATTGAGTCGGCACTGATGAACTACCCTCACCCATGTAGATCTAAGGATAAACCCAAATAAACAGGAGTTCATAGTTAGCTCAGGATTAAGGTCAAGTTACATAGGTCATCTAGCTTAGGATTAAGGTCAAGTTACATAGGTCATCGTATTTGAAATAGTCAGTCTTAAACATTAAAGGGTGTTATAAAGTAAGAGTGACTTGTTTCTTGGTCTAGTATTATACAAACTCTTTGCACAGGATGCGCTCACTCGCATGTTTCTGAAGGAACTTGTTTTTCAGAGAACCTTTGAACGAAAGCGAATCGTCCAAATCCCATTTCGATTGAACACATACATTTATAGTAAAATAAACAGATTATGCATAAAACATAAATTATAGCATGCTTTTGAAGAAGAAACAAGGTTTAGATATTATACCTTTGAATAACTCTTCTTCAAGTGAATCTCTCGAACTAACTCGTTCATGAAGGCATCGAACAAGTCACTAACACTCCAAACGAACAACATTAAACAACAATGCAACTCGAACAAAAAGAGGACATAACCACTTGGTTCCCTTGGTATTTTCAGTGTGAGAACCTAGGAGTGGAGGGCTCTGGTTAATTTGGTTAGGAGGGTGTTTGTGGTTTAGAGGAGGAAGACGATCGAAGAAGAACTAACACTATCGCATAGAGTCTTGTTCTATCGTGTAGGCGATCAAGTCTATCGCATAGACTTCCTTAGTCGATCGTATAGTCTCTCAAGGAAATCATGTAGAAGACTTTCAATCGTGAATGCCAATCTTTGGAATAATAAAATCAAAATTTTCTTTTATCCCATTTTGCCATAAAACCAATTAACTTCCTATTAAGGGTGGTTAGAGAGGAAAATGGAATTAACTTATCATATATATTTATAACCTATAGTTTTAATATTGTATCATATACAATATATGAAACATAGTTCTTTTTCTATATTTTATGACATTTAATATAAATCATATTTATATTAAATTTAACAACTACGAATCTTATTCATAGAAAATATATTCAAATATTTATTTTTCCAATTAAACAATAAAGTATCAAATGCATTATGTCAATTATATCATATATAATTGAAATAATTTAATTATATCATATATAATTAAATTCACTCTTATCGATTTGAACATTTCAAATTAACCCAAAAACTGATTCTCAACTTAAATCCTTTGAGCTACCAAGGGGACCTTATGGACCTGTAGCTTGAAGCTCCAACGGTACGTGAATAATTGATTAAACTCTTTCATTATCCGCCATCCGTTAACTGTCGGGCACTCCACTAAAGACCGACATTTGCACTATTCATACTACAGATATATTTTTGTGTCCATTGGATATAACCAATCAACAACACGATGACCCTTCACAAATTGCTCGTAAGTACAACTGGGCCAAATTACCATTTGCCCCTGTAGTTACATCTAACTTCTTAAGTACCACTAATCCCTCTGATGAACAATAGATTATAGTCCCGCTAAGACTAAACTCCTGTCGGGCCAAGAGAGGGTGTGATGTCACATTGTTCAAGACCTGAAATTAGTCATGAAGGGAGTAATTTATCTACTTACCCCCACTTCGAGGAATGAGTGAATTCCACCTTGTGTAGCTGAGTTCCCAGCTCTCAAATCAGAAAAATCCCAAAAATGGTAGGCATGTTAAGTTGGCGATCTGGCTACTCTCACCCATACAAATCAAAGGACCACTCTCATAGGCAGAAGTTCACAACTCACTCATGATTAAGGTCATGTACCTATGGTCATCTTAGTGAAATGAAAGTCTCTATTATGAACAACGTTATATAATGAGACTAGACATTTTGTGGTCCAGTCTTATATAAATTCCTTTATATAGAATATCCCTGCTCGCATGTCTAATACATGAATGATTAGGATCAGATCATTTATAGCACTTTATAATATTTATAACATCTACAAAGCAGACCATACTCGTAGTGTCACCAGGATAAGGTATCCAGCGTTATCCATATACTACAGACCATTTAGGTTATCACTTAATGATCCACCTGTATGTCTCCACATACATCTTAAGTTACAACGATAATCATGGATGTTAGTTTATCGGTTTGTGGTTAATGCAACTAAAATATCATATATTTCATAGACAAGGTGAATAAAATATCATATATTATTAATCACAAAAATGTTTGTTCATACAATGTTTACAAACTATAGGACCATACGAGATTTAGGGCATCAACCCCAACAATCTCCCACGTGTATTTTTCTTCCTTTTCCCCCATGTAATCGATAGAGATGATGTCGGGATTTTGGAACAATATAAATTTTGGAAGATCTATTTTAATGTAATTCTCATGTCATAACTACGAGTTTCTCTTTATTTAATTTTCTTGATTAATTGAATTTTTTTTATTGTCTGACAAACTACTTGAGGGTTTGTGATTGAATGCTCAGGGTTAAATTACAATATGTGACATGAAATTTTTGGTTAATCCATGAGAAGCAATAGGTTAGTTAGACTTGCAATTTGTAGTCGACGACAAAGAGTATTGTCCTATCGACCTAGAGAAAATCGTATTGAATGTTTAATTAGACGATGAAAATTAAATGTTCATCAATAAGACATAGAGCATAATACAGTTAGTTAATATGTTTATTATGGATTCATTTGAGCATGTTTAGCTAATTAGGTGTTTAGGACCTTTAGTTGGATTTCTAATTAATTGAGCTAGACATAAGCAAACGAGATAACATAATTCAATGAACGAAATTACATTGGTTCATTCCATTCCCCTAAGCTAGAACGCCTTGATCAATTGCATTTCTATCCTTTACTTTCTTGTATTTTATTTTCAAGCCTGTACAAATATCAATAAACACCAAACCTTCCCTCCCTCCCTCCACATTTACCACTTTAACTGAAAATGGACTTTGAAGAACTAATCTTTGTGCTTCTCTGTGGTTCGACCTAGACTTGCCACTTATGCTACCTAGTAGTATAAGTAGTTAATTCGCGAGATTATAATTTTTTGTTTGATTTAGGTCAGAAGGTGTTTATGACGCCCTTTTGGTCCCAATCACACATCGTTCTCCCCTCTCCCTTTTCTCTCATGAACTGGGGATTTTCCCCGTGATCCAGACAAACTGCGTGAGAAGATGCCTTGAGAGTTCTTCACTCCTTCATCATTCCGAGTGACGACCCGGAGCCCCTTCGACCGAAGTTAGATCTCGACAAGAGTCAACTCCACGCCTATCATGCACCACAGCAGCCTTGACGCACATCCGCTGGAAGCAAGTATGCTTTCAACCGATCATTTCATTTTCCTTCTTTTTCTTATATTGTATCGTATGACATATGTTGATCAAGAATTAATACATTCTAATGTTCAATACATTTCTGTGTTTTCTTTTGATCCATCTCCATCTTTCTTTACTTAGCATATTTACTTTCATTGCAACACTTAGTGTGATTGCTTGGGTATCGCATACTTAGTCATGTGGATTAGGGATATGAAGCATGTAGCAACCCACCGAGAGGTGTGGTTGCATGAGTGTGTGAGTAACTTATTTTCTTAGTGTGAAGTTGCGGCAACGACTGTCTATAGGCTAACGCAATGCTTGTCTATGAGTAAAGTCACATATACCAACTGCCCGGGAGGGTAAGTGGTTGGTCGCATTAAGCAATGTATGCATTGTTCATTGGAGATAGGAATATCTTAGGTCAGCCAAGTTCATACTTGAGAGAAGTACCTAAAACCTAAATCTAAGAACTCGAGAAGCGGATTGAAACGCATGGCGCAAGAACGGGAATACTTAGAGATAAGCTCTGTTTGATAACTTGCATCGCAGGCACCCTGGAATAGATGATATTATGCGGTCGCCTTATTTTTGTGTGTGTTCTTTTTCATCGCATAAATAAGAAATAGAGGCTTATGTGTATGTCCTATAGACATTATCGCATATACTGCATGCGTTCTAGCATTAGAAAGCCGTAGCATTCGCACCAATAGGTGGTTTTACTATTGTATGTGTGTTACATGATCGCATGGATTGCGTTGACTAAGGTTGCCTTGCAGTCACTTCCTTAAGGGTTACAATGAAATCATCTCCACATTTTATCTATTTCCCATCCATTTATTTTCATGTAAAGAGTTTTCGTGTCTCTACCTTCTTGTTATATTTCTCATTGCGTTTGTTTGTTAGAATAGAAGTAGGAGTAGGATTATCTTAGCACCCCCATCATTCTTTTTATTTAAAACGCCACATGCACATTCCGCATACATATAGCTACAATCGTGTGTTTGACCTCTGATTACCAAGAACTTGCATTCGTGTTTATACTTGGCGTGAGTGTAAGAAAATTGTGACAGAATGCATGGTCACGTATACATTCATTAATGCATTATAATTCTACATGCATGACTATCAACACATACCTTAAAACATGCATCGCATACCGCGTCCATGGGATTTTAGTTGTCGAGTAAATTGACTTCTAATTTCCTTTCATCAATGACCAGCTTCTTCAAAATATAATTCACTCATAATCTAAACCTTGCCAGCAACGCTCTCCTCAACTTGGCTACTTCTTCAAGAAGATCTTTTCTAAAGTTTAAATCTGGCAACCTCTGCTAAAAACTTTTTACCATTTCTGGCAACTTTTGTGTTTAACGTTTCTACAATGCGTTTCACTTGAAACAATTATAAGCTTTGTGATATATATTGGAGACGCTCTGCCAATGTTCGTACAGTTCTTCTTTGTGCATTGTATATATTCATGCTGTAATTTCTGCATTTTAATGTATAACCGCTTGTTTGAAAGACAACTGTAATATTTGTTCATTCATGATTGTGATTTGGAATAATCTTTTTCTGCTGCTCATGGAAATCTCAGATCTAATTCCTCCAAGTCTTTCATAATGTTTAAGCTACCAGATAACCTTGGATGTTAGTTTATTTGGTTTGTTGATTATGCAACTAAAAAATGATAAAAATATATATATTTTTAATTAAATAAATAATGAGTTTGTTCAAAACATTTACAAACTATAGAAACCCTATGAGATTTAGAGCATCATCCCAACACACACAAGCAGCTCCACTGAATTCCTTCTTCCTCTGCTACCTTTTTAGTTTGTGTTGCATAGCATGACCGGCTGTCAAGTGAGATAAAAGTTCGGAGAGCAAGATCATGAGAGAAAAGGGAGAGGAGAACGATGTGTGATTGGGACCAAAAGGGCGTCATAAAACCTTCTGACCTAAATCAAAACAAAAATTAATAATCTCGCGAATTAACTACTTATAACTA
>NC_052357.1:44936587-44946613 GCF_009727055.1 Benincasa hispida | reverse complement strand
GGGTGTGAATTGGAGGGATTTTCCCGTGATCCAGCAAACTGCGTGAGAAGATGCTTGAGAGTTCTTTCACCTCTCTCATTCCGAGTGACGACGGAGCCCCTTCGAACCGAAGTTAGATCTCGACAAGTCAACATCACGCCTATCCATGGCACACCAGAGCCTTGACGCACATCGCTGGAAGCAAGTATTGCTTTCAACCGATCATTTCATTTTCTTTCTTTTCTTATTATTGTATCGTATGACATATGTTGATCAAGGAATTAATACTTCTATGTTCAAATACATTTCTGTGTTTTCTTTTTCCATCTCCATCTTTCTTTACTTAAGCATATTTACTTTCATTGCAACACTTGTGTGATTGCTTGGGTATCGCATACTTAGTCTGTGGATTTAGGGATATGAAGCATGGAGCAACCCACCGAGAGGTGTGCGTTGCATGAGTGTGTGAGTAACTTATTTTCTTAGTTGAAGTTGCGCAGGGCAACGACTGTCTATAGGCTAACGCCAATGCTTGTCTATGAGTAAAGTGCAGCAATAACCAACTGCCCGGGAGGGTAGTGGTTGGTCGCTTAAGCAATGTATGCATTGTTCATTGGAGATAGGAATATCTTAGGTCAGCAAGTTCATACTTGAGAGAGTACCTAAAACCTAAATCTAAGACTGAGAGAAGCGGATTGAAACGCCGAATGGCAGAGAACGGGAAACTTAGAGATAAGCTCTGTTTTGATAACTTGCATCGCAGGCACCCTAGGAATAGGTATTGATATTATGCGGTCGCCTTATTTTTGTGTGTGTTCTTTTTCATCGTAAATAAGGATAGAGGCTTATGGTATGTCCTATAGACTATATCGCTATATGATGTTTAGATTAGAAGGTCAGTTCGCACCAATAGGTGGTTTACTATTGTTATGTGTGTTAATGATCGCATGGATTGCGTTGATAAGGTTGCACTTTGCGGTCACTTTAAGGGTTACAATGAAATCATTCCATCATTTTATTATTTTTCCCATATTATATTATCATGTAAAGAGTTTTGTGTTCTCTACCTTCTTGTATATTCTCATTGCGTTTGTTTGTTAGAATAGAAGTAGGAGTAGGATTATCTTAGCAAACCCTCATTCATTCTTTATTTAAAATGCCAATGCACATTCCGCATACATATAGCTCAAATCGTGTGTTTGACCCTTGATTACCAAGAACTTGCATTCGTGTGTATACTTGGGTGAGTGTAAGAAAATTGTGACGAGAATGCATGGTCATCGTATACATTCATTAATGCTATATCATTCTATGCATGACTATCAACACATACCTTAAAACGATGCATCGCATACCGCGTCATGGGATTTTAGTTGTCGAGTAAATTGACTTCTAATTTCCTTTCATCAATGACCAGCTTCTCATAATATAATTCACTCATACTCTAACCTGCCAGCAGATCCTCCTCAACCTTGGCTACTTCTTCAAGAGATCTTTTCTAGTTTAATATGGCAACACCTTGCTAAAAACTTTTTACCATTCTGGCAACTTTGTGTTTAACGTTTCTACAATGCGTTTCATTGAAACAATTATAAGCTTTGTGATATATATTGGAGACGCTATTGCCAATGTTCGTTCAGTTCTTCTTTGTGCATTGTATTATTATGCTGTAATTTCTGCTTTAATTGTTTTATAACGCTTGTTTTGAAGACAACTGTAAATATTTGTTCATTAATGATTGTGATTTGGAATAATCTTTTTCTGCTGCTCATGGAAATCTCAGATCTAATTCCTCCAGTTTTCATACATGTTTAAGCTACCAGATAACCTTGGATGTTAGTTATTTGTTTGTTGATTAATGCAACTAAAAAATGATAAAATATATATATTTTAATTAAATAAATATGAGTTTGTTCAAACATTTACAAACTATAGAAACCTATGGATTTAGAGATCAATCCAACACACACAAGCAGCTCCACATGAATTTTCCCTTCTTCCTCTGCTACCCTTTTAGTTTGTGTTGATTAGCATGAACCGGCTGTCCAAGTGAGATAAAGTCGAGAGCAAGAGTCATCCCCGGATAACTTAAATTTCAGCTCATCGGCTTCTATTTATAGAGCTTGGGTCGTCGATAGCATTAATTGGACTGCTCTAAATCTAACATTCGACGCATTAGTCCTTTCTGAACCTCTGCCACTAACGGCATGGTAGATGAAATGTCAGCATCATCTTTTGGTTTTTCTCGAGATAGATGCGTTGATGCGTTCATTCCACCAACCTTGCGTCGATCCCATTAGTATGCATTGTCGCGTAGCCGCAATCACTTAATGAACGCAATCGCTAGGCAAGCACAACTCTCATACGATGGACGCATACGACTGATTACCATAACATCCATGTGTTGATTGACGCGTTCGACCTTGCGATGGACTGTTTCTCTGCATGTGGTCCTCTATGCGGTGGTTTGGTTTCCGCGTTTGTGTCCATTTCCTGTTTTAGCTACAAAAATAGAACATTGAACGTATAATAATGCATAATAATGGGTTAGCTGATATTCAAAATGTTGATCGACGTAAGCTCATTTTCTCGTGAATTCCTATCATGTGCATATTCTGCTTAACGACCTTCATAATACTAAGTAAAAGGCCTAAGATGACATACATTTCTGTATGTCGTCAGACATCGCAAGGAAAAGCTAGAGGGTGAATTTTGAATTTCCTAAGTATAAGGCATGCTTGAGGACAAGCAAGATTCTAAGTTTGGGAGTGTGATAGCTAGTAGAAATGCAAGTTATTGTAGCCTTTTATTTAGAATTATTAGGGCTAAAAAGTAGAATATGCGGTGATTATACTAAGAATTTATGTGAAAACTGAGCTTGTGTCGATCAACATTGAAAATCTCGGCTAACCCAATATTATGCGTTATTCTGCGTCAAAATGTCTATTTTTGTAGCTATTGCAGGAATCGATCGCATGTGGTGAATCCCAGACCATCGCAAGGGTGATCGCATGCGTTCATCGCAAGGAGGCTATGGCTACAGAGTAATAACCATGATAGAAAGGTGATCGCAAGGTTGGTGGAATGCAATGGTACTTCAGAAACCAAGCATGAACGCATACCTTGGGAGTATAAAAAAAATGATGTTGACATTTCACCTACCGCGCCGTTAATGGCAGAGGTTTAGAGCAGGACCATCATGCCGTTAGTGGTAGTGATTCAGAGCAGGACCATTAATACTGTCGGCGATTGAGCTCTATAAAGAGAGTCGTAGAGCCCAAATTCAAAGTATCCGAGCTTCTTCCTTAAGGCAAATCCTTGTGATCACAGATAAGAGCGTGAGAAGACATTCTTTGAGATTTCTTCATTCCTTCACCCATTCCAAGTGACGACCAGAGCTTTGAGAGTTCTTCATTCCTTCGCCCATCCATGGTACCACTGGCAGCCTTGACACACATCTGATGGAAGCAAGAGATTGCCTACATCTAGCCCTCCACCTCTCTTCTTATCTCTGTATTGTATTACATTTTGGCGTAAGACATTAATACATTCTGTAATCAATGCATCTCTTTATTTCCTTCGACTCCATCTTTATTAAATTCTTCTTTATCATCCCTTACTTTCATTGCAACGAACTAAGTAAGATTCCAAGAGTATCGCATACTCAATCATGCGGCATAGATATATGAAGCATGTAGTAAACCCCCGAGAGGTGTACGTTGCACGAGTATAGTGAGAAAATCCTCTTTGCTTATTGTGAGGCTGTAGCAATGCTTGTCTATAAGCGGTCACAATGCTTGTCTACGAGCTGATCAGCGGCGACTAACTACCTGAGAGGGTAGGTAGTGGAACTCACTAAGCAATGTAAGCAGTGTTCCTAGAGATAAGAATAATCTTATGTTCAACCATGCTCTATGTGATCATCTTGTCTTATGAGTGCATCATTCATCATTTGGACATACTTGGGAGAGTAGTCTAAAGAAAAAAAACTAGGCTTGGGAGAGTCAAATTGGAATGCATAAGTAAGAGTAAAAACTTAGGAATAAGTTCTATCTGCTATTTACACATCGCATGTGCCCTATAAATAAGATATAATGGTATGCGGTCATTTTGTCTTAAGTGCGCATAAGCAATAATAGAAACTTAGAAATAAGTTCTCTCGACATTTTTGCATATACATCGCATGCGTATATTTGTGTATAACATGATCGCATAACTTGTGTTGGCTGGGATTACCCTTGTGATCAAGCTTAATGATGCGGTGAATTTGTCCCCTCCATTTTATCTATTTTTCCATGCATCTTATTATGCGTTAACAGTTGTCGCGTCTCTACCAACTCTCATAGTCATACTTCCATTGCTTAATCTGTTTAGTTAGGAGTAGGAGTAGCGCATAGTCCTTTAACTTCATTATTCATTTATTCATCGCTGCAAACACATTACTTCGCAACATTTAGTTACAACTCCTTGAGTTCGACCTCGGATCACCCCGAGAAACTTGCATTCTCGTTATACTTGGCGAGAAAGCAAGAAAACTTATGGTAGGAACGTATGGTCATCCCATATATTCTTAAGCATATCTTGCATATATCTTAGTCCAACGCATGACCATCGACGCATGGAGATCAACGCATATCATAAGATGTACGCATATTTACACTCCATTTTCCACCTATCAAAGACCAATAAATTATATATGCTGTCTTGGCTCCTCTTTTGGAGAGTAGTGGGATGGAGGTCGTTTGCCACGAAATCCGTTTCACACGATTCTTTCCACTGTAAATAATCGGTCATTTTTAAAAGCTTTAAACGAAAATACTAACGAGATGCTAAAAAGAAAAACACATTGATCTACGTTAGGTTTTAAGCAAATACCCGTTGTAAAACAAAACAACATCCAATAAGGTTTTAGCAAAACTAACATGAACCCCGTGTGACATCTAGTTTCGAAATGACGTTTCACAGGTTTAGGACAAAAGTCGCCGAAGGGAGGTCAGTTATCCCTCCTTTGAATTGAGAAGTTCTCAACCAGTCATTAATACCCGAACAACTCTTGTTCCTAAAATGACAAGCCATCATTGATTTGGCCAAGAGATCATTAACTTACTTAACAATTTTCCGTAAGGGTGACCCGCCATTTTAAGCCCTAGAGGTCCATCCTAAAAGGCCAATCCGAAAGGAAAAAATCCGATTGGGGCAAAACCTAAAGCGACCCTATTCATTTCTGGAGTTCACCTTGATATTGACCAATTGCACAAAACCCATCCGAAGGGGGACGCTTTGAAAGCGATATGAGTACGTACAGAATGATCTCACGATGTAAACCAATGACATAGACCATAAGATGTGTTGACACACACCCTTCACCCACTTACTATAAACACTTTCTCCGTTCACCTTGATATTGACTCATGCAAACACCATCCGAAGGGGGATGCATCCTGGGCACCACGAGGCGAAACATGAATCTCACGGTGTGAACATACAAGGAGAAATGTGAGTGGAATCATAGATATATCTAATACCCTCTTTCCCCACTGAGTATTTTATAACCTAGGGTTTAGCTTACTTAGGAAAAACATGGCTAAGGATTTTAACTAAGTGACTTTTAGGTTTGCCCAAGAGTAACATTTACCTTGGATATTGAAACAACTTTTGATCATCATCCATTAAACTCTACGGAATCTTTGACCAAAATGTCGCATGCTTGTTGAAAATCTATCTAATTCACCTTTCTAGGTAGGTTCTAGGTAGGGGTGTTACGTTTCCGTCAACTTAAGAACCTCAGCCTAGCCAGAACCCGCCTTAGACAAAAGGTCCCTTATAGATAGGTTTACAACAAATTTAATCTTTTATTTCAACCAATTTAATCCTACTAAACTGATTTTAAAAGATTAATCTAGGTTACTAAACTCTTTAGACCATCTGAACTTAGATCTATCTCAATCCAATTTTAAAACCCTTTTAAAAAACTTGAGTTCACCCTAAGTCTGCATGCAACTTTGAATTATTGATTTTAGGTCTAATTTCCTTTATAACACTTATAAACGGAAACAACCCCAATGCTAAGCTAGCACATGCAAGGCATTCATAACGATTATAAACAGCCTAAGTGTCATGCTCAATGCAATGTCCATTCATTGCTACGTCTTTTATATAACGCTTATACAAAACGAAAATGAAACAAGAAAAACATGTTTCCATTCACCCTTAGACTATAACATTTATAATAAAAGGATGATGCATGATAATGCTCACTGCATGCAAAATATAACTCTCATATTCCATCAATGCATGCGCATTCTTTCAAGTACTTTTTTCATGCTCGATTATAACATTTATAATACATGACGCATGAGCAATTACACAACCTAAGGTGAGTTTTGAACTATATGACAAACACTTTGGCATATAAGAACTATACATTACATGTATAAACAACCAAAGTTGATGAACCGGGTAAAATTGCCTTAAAAATACAAAAAGGAAAGCTAACTATTACAAAGACAAGGAGCCTCTGGTTCAAACAGGCGAACTAGGTCTTGAACCGCTCGGCAAAACATCGCTTCTCCAACCATCATGTACTAAGCACCCCGCGATCGTCTACACGATAAAAAAAAAACACTTCGTTCTATCGTTTACCAGTGCTTCCAGAGCTAAATGATCGTTTAACATTTGCTATACGATCGTCTAGAAAAATCCAAACGATCGTTTAGCTATTACTAAGCGATGAAGTGTGAGATACACGGTCACTTAACGTGCTCCGCACAATGCCTACCTTCCGCGATCGTCTAAACAACTACGATGCCGCAAAGCACCATCGCCTAAGCGATCACTTAGCTAGCGCCTCCGTATCGCATAGGTAGTAACTAAACGATTGATAACTGATAGAAATGTCAGTTATTATAAGCCTTTTACTTATAATTATGAGGGCTAACAAGTAGAAAATGTGGTGATAATACTTAGAATTTGCCAAAAAATTGAGTTTTGCGTCGATCGATAAGCACCTAAATCCTCACTGACCCCAATATTATGCGTTACTCCGTGCCAAAGTGTCTATTTTTGTAGCTATCGCAGGAATCAAACGCATGCGTTGGAAATAAGCAATTGTAGGCCAACGCATGTGCTGAAGCCAGGTGACCGCAAAGACAAAGCATACGCTAAAATCCGAGCTATTGCATAGACGAATGCATGCAGTGATCGAATGCGTCCATCGCATGGAAGTTGCGGTGATCAAGCGAATGCGATGATCACTTGGAGATTGCGGCCACGGTGTGAAAACCATAATAGAAGGGCGATCACAAGATAGGTAGAATGCATTGACACTTCAGCTGAATCAAGCTCAGATGCATACCTTGGGAGTATCAATAAGATAAGAATATATGGCATTGCCCATACCGCGACAGAGGCAGCAGTGAGACATAATGCAATCATGATAGCTGTCGACGTTTCAACTCTATAAATAGCCCCTTGGACCTTCATTTCAAAGCATCCAAACTCCTGCCTTAAGGCAGAGGTTTGCGATCACAGATGAAAGCAAGAGCGAGATTTTCAGTGAGAATTCTTCATCTCCACAAACCAGACCGAGTAATGATCGGAGTTTCTCCGGAGATAGAGCTCGAGAGAGACATCTCCACCATTCATTCATGACACCACTAGCAGACTTGACGCGGAGTCTTTCGTTTCTCCTCTAACTTCTTTATTGTATTACATTTTAGCTTAAGATATTAAGACATTTTGTAATCAATGCATATCATGCTTCCTTCAATGCCATCTTCTTCATCATCTTTATCTTTATCGTCGTGTACCTTCTTATTTATCAAAGGCGATCACATACTTAATCGTGTAGCCTAGAGATAGGATGCATGTAACAACCCACCGAGAGGTGTGCGTTGTGCAAGTTTAGTGAATTAATCCTCTTTTCTTGGTGAAAGGCTGTAGTAACACTTGTCTATGGGTTGTTGCAATGTTTGTCTATAAGTTAATTAGTCGCGTCTAACTGCCTGAGAAGGTAAGAGATGGAATGCACTAAAGCAAAGTATGCATTGTTCCTAGAGATAGGCACAATCTCATGCTTAACGCAACCATGCACTATAGAGATATAGTTATGCGACTAACCACCGAGAGGTGTGCGACGCGTTAGTGCGACGAGCTGGGATTATTTGTGCGATTTAAGATAATAAACATTACTATGCGTTAACGGTTGTTGTGTATCTACTAATTCTCATCGCAAGTCTCCTATTGCTCTATCTTTTTATTTAGAAGTAGGAGTAGTATGTATATCCATTAAACTTCTTCTTTTTACTTTTATTCTTCGCCTCAAACGCATTGTTTCACAAACACTATTGAGTGACAAGTCCTCGTGTTCGACCTCGGATTACCCGAGAAACTTCCGTTTTCATTATACTTGGCGAAAAGGCAAGAAAACTTGTGATAGGAACGCATGGTCATTGCATACTAGATTAACACATTTTCATTCCAACGCATGACCTCCGACGCATGGGCATAAACACATAGCTTAAGCATGTTAACGCATGATTGCGTGCAATAACCCCAACATCCATTCCTTTTATTCCAACAAGTTTTTGGCGCCGTTGCTAGAGACTTGGCAGCTAATGCTTTGTTAAGTTTTGTGTTTTCGCAAGCACCATTTTAGTCTTGGGCGTATTGTAGCTTGTGCGACTAAGCTGCAAACAATATTTGAAGTATAAGCAATGCATCAAAAGTCAATATTGACCCCGAGATAGAAAGGTTATCTGTCACTTGAGCTGGAAGCAGTCTTAGGCGCATATCAACCATCATGCATCCAATAATTGCTGGAACTATATATCAATAGTCTTAGGTGCTATATTATATATATATATTTTTTTAAGTAGATAAATGTTGGATTTTATGTCCTAAAACTCGTAGTTTGTCAATTAATAAATATATTCTGTTTTGTTTTTCAATAAATTTGTTATTGAAATTGTAATCTTGAATCCAATAAACTAAGGTCCTGAGGCTATTTAATGTAGTTTGAATTTTATGTAGTGACATAAAGGTGAATCAAGTTCAAATATATAGCCAAAATGGTCTATAGTATATGAATAAGGTTGGGTGCCTTATTCTGGGGACACTATGGATGCGGCCCACTTTGTAATTAGTACAAACGATGTGATCCTGAATCTTTCATATAGAGATATATGAGTGGGGGCATCCTATGTAAAGAGTTTACATAAGACTGAACCATGAAATAGTCACTTTTTACGTTCTAAATACCGTTTATGTATAAAACTGACTATTTCGTTAATTGATGATCTAGGTAACTTAATCTTAATCCTGAGCTAACCATGAACTCCTGTTCACTCATAATTATCCTTAGATCTGCATCGGTGAGGGCAGCTCAATATCGCTGGCCCAATAAGCCTCCCATTTCAGGGGTAAGATCGGGTGGATAGCTGGGAACATAGGGTGCAAGACGGAATTCACTCCTACCCGTTACAGGGACAGTAGATAGGTTGTTCCCTTTAGTACTGAATCCAGGTCTTGAACAAGGAGCCCCACCCTCTCCTTGGCCCGAGAGGGATTCAGTTTATAGGTTAGACCTTAAACCAATTGTTCATTAGAGGATCAGTGGAACTTAAGGAACAAGATGTAGTATTGGGGGTAAAACGGTTTTTATGACCCAGCTGAGATTACGAACAACTTGTGAAGGATTAACTTATTAATCATGGTTATATCAAATGGACACAAATATATCTATAGTGAGGGGAGTGCAACTACGAGACTTTAGTGGAATGACCCGTTAGTTAATGAATGTTGATTAGCTCCGTCTAAAGAGTTTAGCTAGCTAATCTCGGATCGTTGGAGCCCATGATCTATAGGTCCATTAGGTTCCCCTACTAGCTCATATGGAATAAACTTAGAACAGTATGATAGAATAATTCGAATTGTTCAAATTATGTAGAGAGAGAGAAACCGACAAGCATATATGATAGAGTGGTCGGGTTTTTCAGCTTAGAGATACAGCTTTAATATTTAAATGTGATTTAAATATCAAGAATATGA
>NC_052357.1:44918972-44932832 GCF_009727055.1 Benincasa hispida | reverse complement strand
GTAAGAAAGCTAACTCAAATCTAAACAAGTTTATAGAAGGAAGTTTCTTGAAAAGAGCTCTGGATTTGGAGTTATGAATTTTTGAAGTTGTACTAGGGAATTGGGCATAAGCAGACAGCTGCTTGTGAAGAACAAACAAGCAGTTCAACGTGGAGAATTATAGTGAGACTTTGTAAGGTGAGTATCGCTCTTGGGGGAAATCTCGTTAGGAATTGAGGTTAAAATCGCTAAGAATTTCACAAGAAAAGCTTGGTATCGCTCTAGAGGGTATCGCCGGTGTCGCTCTAGAGGGTATCGCTGGTGTGCTGGTATCGCTTTAGAGGGTATCGATGGTGTCGCTCTAAAGGGTATTGTTGGTGTCGCTCCATAAGATTTCACCAGTGTCGCTTGTGGGGATCTCGCTAGTGTCATTTGTAGGGATCTCGCCAATGAAGCTGTTTGTGTTGATGAAAGTTCTTTTAATAAATAATTTATTTGAGATAAGCTAGGAATTCTAAGTAGTTTTAATCAAGAGCTATATCTTTTCAGGCCAAAAGGAGCTAGGGGAAGCGTATAAACCAGTAGGTGCGTGACGAACTGTGAGTGACTAAGTAAACTCTAAGTTTTTAATATTCACGCATATCTGATCAAGTAAAGCACGGTGACATTAATGATGTATTTACACTTCCTCAAGCAACAAATTATGGAAGAATAACTTAATGCATGTCTCCCGGTTTGTATGTGTGTAGCACGAGCCAAGGTATGTTGTGTAACCTTTACAAAAGCTATGTTTTCATTTTGATATATGCTTTTTAAAGGAAGGTTACGGGAGAATGAATTCTTGTGTAAATGAGTGGCAATGGAATAGCTCTTGTGTTATACTAGGCTATGGAACTTAATGTGTGTTACGGAATACACATTTGATACCGAAGGACTTTTGAGAAGGTATCCAACCAATTAGGTACCGAAGGACACTTGAGAAGGTACCTGGCCAATTTGATACCGAAGGACTTCTGAGAAGGTGTCCGGCCAATTTGATACTGAAGGACATATGAGAAGGTATTATAGAAGCTCGATACTGAAGGACAAATTTGAGAAGGTATCTGAGCGAAAATATCTAAAATATGATAGTATTTAGAGTGGCCACGTTCACGTAGGCAGTTATGAATGGGGGACTGAGGTATGGGTCTTTTGGCTGGTTGTAAACATTGGGAGCTAGAGCGTTTAGGCTCGTTCTCAATTAGGGAATAATAACATTTAATGACGTTCTGAGAATGGTCTAAAGCTATATTTAGGGACAATTATTGAGTTTACTCATTCGTGTGTTTACATGTTCATAGTATTGCTATGTTTGTTGCTTTATGATTCTATAGTCACTCACTGGGCTATTAGCTCACCAAATTTTTGTATTCTCTTTTTTCAGGTTCCTCAAGGTTGATCCTGCTGCTGCTTGCCACCAAAAGTCTCGGCTTATTAAGAAGATTTAGGTTGATAATCTGTTTATGTACACATGTTTTGTAAAATGGACTAGGGCTTCTTTAGGAATGATTGGGCTTTCTGGGATGTTTCCTTTTTGTTTCCTGTAAAAGTAATGTTGTGGTTGTATGCATATGTCTATAAAGTTTTGTAGAATCCCTTTTGGGAGGTTTGTTGTATGTGTAAATTATTAGTGTTTGTAACAGGTTGGTATTAGATTAAAAGACTTGGTGGTGGTTGTGGGCAGTAGGGGCTAGTAACTACCACGGTAATGTACTTTTCCTGCATAAAAGAGTAATCTGGGAGAGGGTGTGATATGGCACCACATCGTTCAAGTCCTGGAATCAGCCCTTAAGAGAGCTATCTATCTACTTACCCCTGCCTCGGGGAAGGAGTGAATTTCGTTATTTTGTGTAGCTGAGTTCCAACTCCTAAATCAGACGAATTCCCTAACCAATGTAGGTGTTTGATTATTAGCGACCTAAGTCAACTTTCACAAAACCAGTACGAAAAATCAAAGGATTTTTCCCTCACAATGGACAGTGAGTTCCCAAAAACGTCACCAGAAGAAGCATTGAGCATTTAACGCCCTATGGTCATCCGAAGTAGATGAAGTGAAGTTATTGTTCAATTCGAACGGTGTTATTAAGAGTTTACCTTCGGGGAGTCATTAGAGCATTACTATCATGCTCCCCTTTAATTCCCCATGTCCGCAGGTCTTAAAGCAATTATTTAGACCTTCGAATTCCCAACACGAATGATCAGGAATAGACCATCTGTGACTTAAGTTCACTTTGAAACTTATGTTTGAGGACCATTCCTGCACAAGCGGGCTGCGTCCGTAGCGTTTACTCATAAATAAGTTCTTCCCTTCCCTACTATATCCATAACTACAAACCCATTTTGGTTATCACTAAGTACATGAATCCTACTTGTAATGTCACCACATACGATTGTTGAGTCAATAACGGATAACCATAGATTTTATGTTTATTGGTTTTTGCAAAAGAAAATAAATCTACGAGACAAATGAGAAAAATGCAAGAGTGAAGTAAATATCAATATATTAACAACACACAATAGCATATTGTAACAAAGACTGCTTTACAAATACGTACCAGGACAGCGAGACTTTAGGGCATCCAAACCCTCAACACAACAATAGGTATTCAATTCGGCGTATTTCTACGTTGGTATTTGTTGAAGATTACTCCAACACAACTAGGACTTTGATGTTAGATGATTAACGCAAAAAGGGAATTTCCTCAACTAAGGTTATCACACACTTCACTCGTGGGTTTAAATATTTTATTTATTTGATAGTATTGAGTATGAATGTTTAGAACCTTGGAGTTTTGTGGAAGTTGACGTTTACTTAATGTTGAGTAAATATGTTTTAAAATAGTCACTCACTGGATTAGTAGCTCACTCTTTTTGATGTTTTCCCATTCCCTAGGTAGCGATCAACTCCATAGAGGATAGTCGCTTTGCTAGTTTGCCACCCAGGCGCAAGTTTGAAGAAGAAAGAAGAAGAACACAAGCTTAGGTGGTTTAATGGTCCTGTCATTACTTTTGGTCAACATGTACATGTTAGGGACTAAGGAGAGTACCAGTGAGACCTACTATTTTGGGTGAATGTAAACGAGTTGTTATAGATTTACAACTCTGCACACGTGTTCATATTTCAGTAATAGTGTGTGAGTTATGGAAAGAATGTAAGTTATATTTATCAGGTGCATGAGACTGTTCATACAGGTGATGAAAATGGAGATTAGACAGTGGTTGCCATAAGAGGGTTGGTAGCTGTCGTCTTCACATTGTCTCCTAGAATAGAAGGGGGTTCTGGGAGGGGGTGTGATATTGGACCTCCCTAACGCAAATGATGCTAAATGGAAAAGGTGTGAAACAAAAAAGTTGGTGTTGCACTAGGCCATGAAACCATGTCCAAATTTCGGACTTGTTGGGTTGGACAGTTGGTCTTTATCGCAACTTTTCACTTGCAACAATTTGGGAGTGCTCGCTGTAAGATATATAAATTAGAACACTTTCAGAACTCTTTAATTTGATTCATATTCTAAAATCGGGTTAGGGCTTTGGAGAAAGCATCAGGCTGGGCTTGGCTCCCTACCGTGATCTGATGTTGGATGTAAAAACTGTGGAAAATAGTCATCGTGTTCTTATTCTAAAATCGGATTAGGACTTTGGAAAAATCGTTGAACTGGAGAGTGCATTTCGATTGCAATATGAATGTGAAGTCTATAAATTTTTCCTGGCGTAAGCAAAGGTTTATCATAAATTTGTGAGATGGGTCATAAAACATAAATGCACCTCAGAATAGGTTTCCTCAACAAAAACTGGCTAATTGTTAAATTTACTCGGTTTGATAACAGTACTTAGTAGAACTCGACACGGAGTAACAATTTCGACCCATTAATATTTTGGAGCGTCTGCTTCGGATCGAATGTACGATCTCCGTTGCGTGGGGGGAAGTTGGAATATCAAGTCTTGAATGGAGTTCAGACCCAGGGATTACAGTGCCGAAGCAAAGCTGTTTCTGCTTCATCGTGATCGTGCAGAAATTCATCCTCTGTCTGTTCAATCGTCTCAGCAGGTACGGATATTGGAATTTGTTTAGGTTCTCTGTTATTGAATTTTATTCAGCCGGCTGTTAAAGGAAGTCAGCTTGAAATTATCTTCAAATGATGTATGTGGAAGTTTTGGCGGTTCTCACTGATTTAGAAGCTAAGTAACATATAATTGGTGTGTGAGCGTTTTGGGGAGGGAGTTGGGAATAGGATTTTATGCATCATGATATTTCGTGGAAACAACTAGTGGGCAAATGGAGAAGGAAAACCCATGTATCAGTTGTTGCTGTCATAAGAACAAACTAATAGTATAAGAGAATTGGTTACACCGTACAATAACGAGGCTGTAAGAGAACTCAAAATTATTGCGAGTATCTGGCCCACTCTCTTTAAAAAATGGTTCCAAGGGTCCTGGTAAGAACCTCTGGAAAGATATCACATTTGGTCTTCCCTTATTCTCTCTGTTTTTTTTGAAAGAAAACAAAATTGATGAAATGAAAAGAGTCTAATGCTCAAAATACAAGCAACCATAGGAAAATAAAATTACAAATCAGAACTAAAGCAAGTGAACATAAAACTTAAACATGAAAAATAAAAGCTTGCAAATAATTTAGAAAACGAACATCATGAAGAAGCCATAAACCGAGCTAATTCACAACGGTTTTGAGAAGGCATAGATTTGAAAATCTTGTTGAATCCTTTCATATCAAAAGTTCTGAGAGAAATGTTTAACCGCAATAGATGATAACACTAGAGACTGAGGCTTGAAAGGGCAAATGGGCTTCCAAAAGTAGAAAAGCCAAGTAGCCCAAGTCTTCTTTTAACAAAATCTCAGAACTGGAGATGAGCCATAGAGAACAAATCACTGCCATGGATGTGATGGATAACTCCATGACAAAGAGATTCCTCTTCAAGCATACCAGCCCCTAGCCAATAAAGCCAGAACTGATTTAATATAGGTCTTCAGTTCAGAGACCTCCAAACAAAACATACTTTTACAGACCAACACCCATGCTGCCGAGTGAACAATTTTAACTCCTTAAATCCTTCTGAGAGAACAAAAGCAAGATTCTTTAAAGGTCTAAAACACCTTAGCTGGCAACAAGGATGAAAACTTGAATTTCGACCATTAACTATTAAAGAGTAGCCTCTTTTGAGATCTTCCAGCAATGGCATGAAACAAAAACCCTCGAAAACTAGAAATCCCCGACTCTCCATAGGATTCCACAAAGAACCATAGAATAAACTTTAATCTGTATATTAAACAATCAACTAACCAAAGGAGAATGATGAGTAGGGACTTTACAGAGCTGAGCTGTAAACCACAGGCTTCAATTAGAGAAGAAAATTTGGAAGGGACTTGAGATGAAGAAAGTTGAGAGGACCTTACTTGGGCTTTTATCCTAGACTCCCTAACAGCTGAAACTTGAAACAAAACATTGAGCTCATCCCCATAATTCTCAATTAGAGTTTCTTCAACATACTTTTCCATCAAATTAAAATCTGGTTCTTCACTATTAACACTTGCTATCCAGTCTTCATCCAAGTCATCTTGTTTGGGAGAACTAATAGAGCTCAACTGGTGCAAAATACCCTGGGTGAAACAAATCTGAAACCCCTTATTCTCTCTGTTTATCAGATGCCTCGTGGGGGAAGGCTCAAAAGTATTCGTAGGAAGATTGTCGATTTGGTGACAAACCCTTGTGTGAGTTATTTCCTTATTTATATCACCTTTATTAGATGAAGTTACATTCGATGGCATCGATTCTGCCTTTTCCTTTAGATCCTTCTTCTTTGATCTCCTTGAGCTTTGGTCATCCCCTTTTCGACAAAGAGGCAGCTGCTGTAGGGGCAGCCCTTTTGCAAGACCAACACGTGTTTCCTGGTAGGTGGGACTTCAGATTTTGGTCTCTGGATTCTTTGAGAGGCTTCTCTACTCGTTCCTTTTTACGCATATTGTTTGTCCCTTCTCCTGCATAGGTTACTTCCACTTTTACTGTAATCTTGAAACATAAAATTCCAAAGAAGGTTAAATTTTTTTTGTAGGTTTTGCATGATAGGTTTAACACCATGGATCAAATTTAGCATAATTATTTCTATGTTTTGTGTCCAAAATGGTGCACCCTTTGCAGACACCAAGGAGGACCTTCACTACTTTATGTGGGATTGCCAATTTGTGTCGTCAATCTAAAATAGATGGTTAAGTTCTTTTTGCCTACACTTGGTGTGGAGGACATATTGCGTCTCTAAGATTGTTGAAGTGCTCTTGAGTTTGCCTTTTTGTGAGAAAGGCTTAAAATAGCAGGGTGTTTTTTATTTTTATTTATTTATTTTAAATTTTATTTTATTTTATTTCGGAGCATTGGGATTGAGTGGAATAACAAGGTTTTTAGGGAGGCAGAGAGATCAAGGAAGGAAGTGTGGAGGGGCTAGGCTTAATGTCTTGTCATGGGCGTCAACTATTAGGCTCTTTATAACTGTGATCTTGTTGGGTTGAAGCCCCTTTTTGTAGTTCTTTTGGGCTCTCCATACTTCCTTCCTTGCCCTTTGTTTTTTTGCTGGATTTTTTTGGGTGCTCTTTTTGTTTGCTCTTGTCTTCCTTTCATTATTTCTTCATAATGTGCGCACACACACAAATGTGCACGCCCGCACACACACTTACACACGTGCACATGTATAATTATGATTTTTGTTTTATACACTTGGAATTCTTTAAAGGGGACGTGGTTTACTCTTTAAATTTATAGAAAACAATGGTCTAATTTTTTTTTTTGTCAGATGAAAAAATTAGTTTTCTATATAATCTTGAATCAATAAAAATAATGATGTTTTATTAAAAAAATTATAAAAATAAAAAGAAGTATTTAAAGAAAAGAAGAAGAAAAAAAATAGGGTTAACAATGGGGTTATGTGCATAAGAAAAAAGGAATGAAAATATGTTTTTACAAAGATTTAAATTCAGGTGCAAATGGCGGTTGCTGCTTGGCGGCAAGGGGTTATGTGTACTTACAAAAAAGGAAAATTGTTTGTACAAAGATTCAAACTCAGGCACACGGGTGCCTGGGGGCGTTCTTGCCTCCGAGTCGTACAACATATTTGATCATCTTAGTTAATTCTCCAATACAAATAAAATTTATTCTAAAGTAGATCCCCGTGGCCCTACTGTAGATCATCCGCTGTATTAACCTTTAGTTGGACTTCTAGGTGAAACACTATTTAAGGAATTCACTTTTCATTTATAGTATCACAATTGGTGATATGTTCTACGAAATTCTTTGCAAGTTTAGCTGGTAATTACTATTTCTCCAGTGGTTTGATGTTTCTCTTTGTTTGGCCTGGTTAGTTTTGGTTCGGTTAGCCTCTTAGTTTCTTATGGGACTCTCTCTCTAAGTTTTATATGTTTCGTAGTTGAAGGTTTTCTTCTTTTTGGCCTATGTTCTTCATTAGTTGTGTTTGTTTCCAATGTTTGTAATGAAATTTTTGTTTCTGTTTAAAAAAACAATTACTTTGTCCTCCAGTTTTTACTTTTTCTAATTATTTTTTTTGCTTTCAATGAAACAAAATATGTTTTCTTGGGGCAACAACAATTGTTTCATTCTATTTTAAAATTTCAATTGCTTAACTCTTAAAGTGCTGAAACAGTTCAGTTAATATCTTATTCTAGGCCCACATTGCTGATGATCGAATTCTCAGATATGATGATCCACTTAGAGCAGATGATAATGCAACAGTTTCAGGCTCCTATCTGGAAGATATAGAAAATTCTCCTACTATAGGAGTGCCTTCTGAATCTGCTTTTCTACCTGCAGAAAAGGAATGGTCCTCTTTCACAAGATTCATGACACAGAGGTTTCCTGTCTCTAAACTGGTCTCTGTTACTTCAGTAAGAACTTTTCACGTCCAGTTTTACTTATTTTAAACTTTTCAATATTCAAGCTATAAAAACTTATGATATTTTCTTCAGTTTATGGGAAATTAAGCTCTTTATATGTAATGATGGATGTTTCTATATAGCTTATTCTGATCCCCTAGCCATCAAATTGTTCCAAATTTAGCATGACATTATTATAAATTTTCCATTTTAATTTTGATTTATTTCATAGTAGGTAATAATATTGATCTTTTCCCCTTGATTATAGGTGTCCAATGCAATAATAAAAGTTGGGAAAAGTATGGCATCTATTTCTGTTATTTTATTTTAGCCACCTTTCATTTCATTGGTCAGTATGATACAATCAGTGGCATAAAGTGACATTTGCTAGAGCAGGTCATATTTTTTCAGGTTACACTTACACGTTGTATGGCTTGTGGTAGCAGCATATGAGAGAACTTCAACTGGCATGCATTTGGAAGAACTTGAAGATCCTCAAAACATTACAGAAAATGAAGTCAAGGTCATCAATCGACAAGATTATATTAATCGCTTGCGTGAATTCAAAGATGACTTAGTTCGTGCTTGGAATGCAAGTGATCGTGTGACATCTTTGAAGATATCTGTGAAGGTAAGTCTTGCCTAAAGGCATACTACTTTTGTGTTCATTTCATAATATGTCGTGATTTTCATGCATCTGTTTTAATTTTCTGTGCAAATTAATTATCCTCCCAAAACTTTATATCAGTTGCAATGTATTTCTTGTATTTTAATTTGATCAATCACATCCTTAAACATTATCATTGCAGTGGCACTTTTCTTGTTAAATTTGTTAATTTTTCTAGTAGATGTAACTTTTTTTTTGAAAGGGTACACAATTTTTCATTGATAAAAATTTTGTATTAAATGTAATTTGCAAAGCTCATTCCTAAGCTACTAAGGTTGTTACAATTTACATCCTAAAATTTTATTTCTGTGGGCTAAAAGGTAGAGAGAGGGAGAAAAGCATCACTTCAATATGAATATTAGGTTAATTAATTAATTAATTAATTGTGAGGTTTCAAAAAGGATTTAAAGTATTTCTTAATTAAGATTGATGAAATAAATGTATATAATATTTGTTTTATTTCCATCTTCTAACTAAAATAAAGAAAAAAATAAATATATACCGGGGGGGGGGGGGGGGGGTGGTGGTGGTGGTGGGGGGATGGGATTCTCCAACTGGCCATTGCCTCCCACTCAAAATAAGGAAGTCGCATTTACCTACAGTGAGATGATTATATTGGTTTACCCTTTCTCTTTGGTACTTCAATAGGCCTCTGTTCTTTGAGGTATAAATTTGGAAATTTGTTTGGGATTTGGATTGGAGAATTCGTGGAGAGAGTCATTTACTAATGATCTTAAGCATGTCTCTTCAAATTTAATTGAGTCTTTTGCATGAAGGGCAGATAGTGGAAGTTGAATCAATTAATGTTGTTTTCATTAATAAGGGAGTAGAAAAATATAATTTTCTGTCTTATTTCTCTTAGGAGGAAATAATTTCTTAAATAGAAAAAGTACTCAATTACAAATAAGGAAAGAATAATCACAGCGAATATAATACAATAAATACAATATAACATTTCACAATAAAGGAAATAGTCATCACTCCCCCTCAAGCTAGTTTGAAGATATCATTCATGGCCAGCTTGTCAATCAACTTGTTGAATTGCCACCTTGGAAGACCTTTAGTTAACACATCTGCAATTTGCTCTGCCGTCGGAAGAAAGGGAATGCATATTATTCCTGCATCAATCTTCTCCTTTATGAAGTGTTTATCAACTTCAATATGTTTTGTCCTATACTGGTTTTGTCCTATAATGAAGGACTGGATTGTGGGCAATGGAAATTGCTGATTTATTGTCACAGTAAACGCGTATGGGCATTGTCTGAGAGAAATTTAATTCTTTCAATAGTCTTCTTATCCATATGCCCTCACAAATACCATGGGTTAATGCCCTAAATTCTGCTTTAGCACTATTTCTTGCAACCACACTTAGTTTTTTACTTTGCCAAGTAACCAGATTTCCTCAAACAAAAGAGCAATAACCCGAAGTAGATCTTCTGTCAGTCGCACTACCTGTCCAATCAGCATCAGTGTAAACCTCAACATTCAGGTGGTCATGCTTCGTGAATAATATACCTTTTCCTGGAATACCTTTCAAATATCTCAAGATTCTATAAACTGCTTCAAAGTGAACTGACCCAGGAGCATGTATGAATTGACTTACCACACTAACTGCGAAAGCAATGTCAGGACGTGTGTGAAAGAGGTATATGAGTCTCCCCACAAGTCTCTGGTATTTTTCCTTTCCTTTTACTTCCTTTTCAGTTGTAGCTACCAATTTTATATTTTGCTCAATAGGAGTTTCTGCTATCTTGCAACCAAGTAAACTTGTTTCATTCAGTAGGTCAAGAATATACTTCCTCTGGTAGACAAGAATACCACTTTTAGACCTAGCAAACTCCATGCCTAGGAAATACTTCAAGGTTCTCAGGTCCTTGATTTGAAAATCATTAGCAAGGTTTTTCTTCAAGATATTCAGTCCTGTCTCATCATTACCTGTAAGAATGATATCATCAACATACACTATCAAAACAAAACCAACTTACCACTTCCAGTATGTATATAGAACAATAGGTATGATCAAACTTGACTTGGATTGAATCCATAGCTTGTGACTGCCTTTCCAAACCATTCAAACCATGCTTTAGGAGATTTGTTTAAGCCCGTATAATGATTTCTTTAACTTGCACACTTTGTTATCTCGGGATCCACTTCAAAACCTGGTGGCAAGTCCATAAAAACCTCTTTTTCAAAGATCTCCATTGAGAAAGACATTCTTGACATCAAGTTGATAAAGAGGCCAATCAAAATTAACTGCAACAGACAACAGGATCTAAATAGAATTAATTTTAGCTACTGGAGCAAATGTTTCTTGATAATCAATGCCATAGGTCTGAGTGAACTCTTGGCAACTAATTTTGTCTTGTACCTTTCAATATTACCATCAACTTTACATTTTACAGTGAACACCCATTCACTACATCCCACTATTTTCTAATCTTTGAGTAGTTCGACTATATCCCATGTGCAACTTGTTTCAGCGCATTAATCTCTTCCATCATTGTTAATTTCCAGTTCAAATCATTTAGGGCTTCCTGTATATTCCTTGGAACAAAAAGGTTTGTTATTTTGGATGTGAAGGCTTTATGAGAATCAAATAATCTATGATAAGAAAGATAGTTTTCAATGGGATATTTGGTGCATTTACGAATACCTTTCCTATGGGCAATTGGAATATCAAAGATCAGAGACATCATTAAAGAATTAGAAGGAGATGAAGAACTAGGAGAAATAGAGTAGAGTGTCTAATACTTGGATCTTCAGGATCATTCATCGTAATATTTGATTGGTCTTGTGATAAATTCAACTGTCTGATCTTGGACTCTTTGAGTCAAGTTTCTTCTAGTATAAACCTGAAGTTCAGGATTTCGACTAGTAAAGTCATTTTGTAGCGTTTCTCCCCCTGAAGAACTCTCCATACTTGGCATTGAGAGGACTAGAAACTCATAATTTCAGGACCATTGATGTTTGGGAGAGATGAAGTGTCCCAAAAATTATCTTCGAGGTTAGATATCTCCACCTTGAAGAGAATTTGGGCCAAAAAAAGGTTGATTTTTCAAAAAGACAACATCCACACTCTCAAAATACTTTTTGGTTAAGGATTAAAACATTTGTAAGCTTTCTTATGAGAGACAACCTATAAAAATGCATTTAATGGGCTTGAGGATCAACTTAGTTTGAGAAAGAGGAAGAAGTATGGACATAAGCAGTACACCCAAACAATTTAATTGGTAAATAAGAAAACAAACGATTATTAGGAAAAAAACTCATTGAAGTGATTCAAAGGAGTTTAAAATATTCAAAACCTTAGACGACATTCAATCGATCAGATATGTAGCTGTGAGAACGGCATCGCCCTACAAATGTTTTGGAACATTCATAGAGAACATAAAGGCACAAGCAACTTCAAGTAAGTGTCTGTTCTTTTGCTCAGGAATGCAATTCTGTTGAGGGCGTGTCACGAACACGTAGCTTGATGAAAAAAATCCTTATCTTACAAAAAATTGGTTAATTGTGGCATTAAAATATTAGTGTCATTATCAGAGTGAAGAATTCAAATTTTAGTTTGAAATTGAGTTTCTATCATTATAAAAACCGAACAAAAACCTCTTTTGCCTCTGACTTTTTTGTTAACAAAATAAAGCCAAGTTAGACGAGTGTGGTCATCTATAAAAGTAAACAAACCAACGCTTATCACTATGAGTTAAGACTTTAGAACGGACCCCAAACATCAGTATGAATTAAGGAAAAAGGTGATGAAACCTTATACGGTTTAGGCAAATAGGTGGATCGATGATGTTTGGCAAAAATACAACTTTCAACATTGAAAAACTGAACAATCAACTCCTTTAAATAAAAAAAATTTGGATGCCCTAATCTACAATGCCAAAGCATTATAGTTTCTTTAATAGAAGGAGAACAGACACTACTCAAGCCTTGAACTTTTTTTATGACTAGTAGAAACCATCAAAGTAATAGAGACCATCAATCATCTTAGCACATCCAATTGTCCCCGAGTTCTTGAATCCTGAAAGATCAACGAGTTTCACAAATATAAACACGACAGTTAGCATTCTTAGAGATTTACTGACAGACAACAAAGTTGCAGGCTAATTTTGGAACATGAAGGACAGGAACGTAATATAAG
Source organism: Benincasa hispida (assembly GCF_009727055.1). Classification (NCBI taxonomy): domain Eukaryota; kingdom Viridiplantae; phylum Streptophyta; class Magnoliopsida; order Cucurbitales; family Cucurbitaceae; genus Benincasa; species Benincasa hispida. The sequence continues at coordinate 44,920,107 of NC_052357.1, read as the reverse complement.
TTTTGTAGTCAAAGGAATGTTCATTTTGCGCAATAGAGGTGATGCTACCATTGGCAATGCATTTTTTTCATTTCAATACACAAGAGAATATGATTCAAATAAACAGGAGGAATTAGTCATATGATCAGAGGCTCCAGAATCTATAATCCATGGAGATGAATTAAGGCGAGAGAGAGCTTGAGGACAAGTACCTGATTGTGCCAAGGAAACACTAGGATTACCAGATGATGAATTGTTCTTTAGCAAACTTCAGAATTTGATCAATTTACTCTTTATTAAACGGGCTGGAGTCAACAACATTAGCACTAAGTGGTATGCTGATGGGAATTTCGCTTCACCTTGCTTAGATTTTTCAATTTTGTGGTTTTCCCATGAAGTTTCCAACAAGTTTCACCGTGCATGTCGAGGTTTATTGCAGTGGTCACACCAAGACACGAGGCTTTTTCATGTGGCTTGTTGGATTGATGAAGCCTTCATTGTAGTATTTTCAGTCACCAACGCAGAGCATTCAACTGAATCAATAGGTTTTTTTGCAAATCATAACATTCTTTTGACTTTCTTCCCTACGAACTTCAGAAAAAACATCATTAATAGTTGGAAGAATGTTTTTTCCAAGTATCCTACCTCTAACTTCATCAAACTCATTATTGAGGCTGACAAGGAATTTGTAAAATACGGCATCTTCAATAGTTTTCCTATATGCTTTTGGTCCTTTGTAGACTTCCACTCATCCGTATCAAAGAGGTCAAGTCTTGCCAAATCCTTTTAAAGACTGAAAGTATTGTGTAACTGAGTTAGTTCTTGCCGTATATCACCCAATTTCAAGTTTAACTCAAACACTTGTGACTGGTTGCCCAAATCAAGAATACATCTGAGTTACACTATCCATAATTCCTTAGCAGTAGTGTAACACATGTAGTTACAACCAATGTCTTCAACTATGGAATTGACAAGCCAAGTCAATAACACATGGAGTTTTCAGCGTCCCATCCGGCGAATGAAGGGTCATCAGGTAGGAATAGTTTTTTCTCCGTGATGTAACCAATCTTCCTTGTCCCACGAATAATTACAATGTCTCCAGATACGGACAGATTTTTGGGGGGAGCCGGACCCCGAACGATTTCCCATAAGTCGA